>NW_026527013.1:133259435-133269435 GCF_024362965.1 Panthera pardus | reverse complement strand
TAAAAATCTCTTGGAGATGGTTTTGTCGTTCACTTAAATACTTGGGTGAATGAATCATAGTGGCTCATATCTCTTTCAGCAGTAATAAAAATATCTAAATGTGTGTAGTCAATATATTCTCAGAATATTTCTTATTATGAAATATTATACATTTTACTCCTTATTAGAAAGTTTATAAATAAAGCATTCCTTATTTCGAAAAAGTACAATTAAGAAATTCATATTCATGTAAGAAGTTTAAATAAAAAATATACCTATATACATATAAATACAGATAGTTGAAAGATACTTCTTTGTAAATCTTAAATTGCATTTTAATAAACAAGTAAAATAATGTTATCTAGTCAGTAGATACCAATTCCCTTCTCCTGTTTTATAAATCATAAGTTTACTTTTATTATAAATAATGTAAATAATGTGACTGCAAAATCAAAAGGATGATAATAACATGGTTAAGATGCCAATGTGAAAGACTAACTCACTTTACTATTTTTAAATTTGGATTCAAATTTCAGGTTAAGTTCATTTTGCCATGTATTCTTAATGTGAAGTCCACGTTCCATAGCTGTTCAAAAAATAACTATTCTGTTACATTAATAATAACTTAATTGCTGTCTTCCACCGCACTTAAAGATACTGGTGGTTTTTTGTGCATTCCTGCAAAGGGGTGTTGATATCGGAAACTGTTATCTTCAATTCTAACTAAATTTATAAAAGCTTCGTTGACATAAATAAGACTCTAACATCAAAGCAAAACATTTTATGAAATGGAAAAGTTTTAATTCCTAACATTGAAGTAATATTCTACTATAATATTCAGTAATCATCCCTTTTAAGCCATTGACCCTTAATTAAAGCAAAATAAACAGAATAAATGAGTTTAGAATGTTAAGTATATATAAAAATACTTCTGTTGAAAATTGATACTCATGAATCACCTAGACTAGTAAAAATAAAATTGATCCTATAAATCTAGGCTGATTATAATTCTATTTATAACTTGTCATTCTGTTTTTCAAGTCTAATAACACTAATATGCATGTATTAGAGTATTCATTATGATATTGAACTATAACTTTCAAATTGGGCAAGTAAAACTTTTAGTGTACAATTTTCAATTAGTTTTCATATAATATGAATAAGTAATCTAGGATATCACATTTTAGTGATGGTTTTCCCATTCTATTGTACAATTTTATGATTTCATAGTAAGATAAGTAAGCATCATCAAATGTAAGTAAACTGGACTGCTTGTATACTTTATGTTTCTTTGAAAAAAAATAAAAATAGAGCTTTTTATAAAAGAGGCAGTTCTTAAACTGAATTTTAATAAACCAATAAAATAATGTTATTGTTCAATAGGTAATAATTGCCTTTATATAAACTCAAAAATATTGTTTAGAGTGATTAATATACAATGCTCCATTATGCATCTGGGAGTGTTGATGCATAATTTTTAGTTCTAATGTTATTATGTAATTGAGAGAACATGTTCATTTGCTCTAATAACTACTAAGATGCACTTAATAAGATGAAATGTAATAATACTTGTAATTTAATCTATTCATGGAAGTAATTTTAAAAGTCTACCACTCTCCTTAATGTGGATAACATTCATAATTTATAAAGTGTTGTGATGCAGAATTGACAATGCCATTGTTTTTTTACACTTTGAGATGATTCTGCAGCCTTCATATCATCTGCATACCAACCTCAGGATTATCAAGGGCAAACAAAAGATAATTAACACCAGAAACAGGCAAATGCAGGAGCTATCGACTGAGGTTCTCATTTAATGCAAGACTTCTGAAAACCAGAAAATGAAATTATAGAAGAGCTTGTCTCTGAAAAAAATATTTCAATATTCTCTTCTTTATATAAACCTCCCCAACCCCACCTCAGTTTGTAGAAGTAACGTAACTGACGGCATGGTCTCAAGGTGATGTAGTCATCATGTATAACAGAGTTAGCAAAGGTCATTTTTTAAAGAGTCAATTTCAAAATGTATAACTGTAGTTTCTTTAATATCAGTCGTAATCATCGGTTTATTTATAATGTGTGTATAAGAATAGAAAATAAACTACTGTCATAATAACTTCTATCATGTTTTCACATTTACTAACTAGAGTACGATAAGAAGGAATTTCATACAATTAAATAGACTATTTTAATCTTAGTTACAGTTTATATAGCATAATATACAGATATTATAATGTGTTTAAATGATGGTTCCAGTTCATCAAAATCTTATTTGTATAAAATTACTGGCAGAGAATATGCTATGTTAACCTTGATTATATCACTGTCTTACTGCTTAAGTGAAATTATTTATATCTTCCCAACTAAACGCCCTTTAACTTTTCATAAATCATCACTATTAGTATGATTCACATAGATGGCTATTTTCACTTTACAGTACAATACAGGGCAATCATTAAACGTTTTAAAAATTGAACTTCTAAAGTTCTAGAATAACAATTATAAAATTATATATGAAATAAATAAAGTGAGTTCGTAATAAATTCAGATGTTAAAGACTTTTTTAAATGTTAGGCTTCTCTGATAGAATATCATGTTATTAATAGTTTTATCTGAAGTGTGTAAATTAGTGACAAGCCTCAAGAGTTTACAATCATAAAAGAATCATATTAGAACATGGCATTTATCACATAGATTTTTATATAACATGTATATAATTACAATGTAAATCTTCTGGAAGTAATTATGCATTGTGGAGCTCTGATGTGACACAGTTGTTAGTTCATTTCCCAAACCCCACCGTGAGGTATATATTCCATAAAACCTCTGAATTGGCAACAGGATTGAGAATACTTTATTTCTTTGTGAGTTAATTTTTTTTCTTGTTTTATATTAATACCAATTATCTGCACAACTTTCAAAAGGTGTCAAAAGACATTATATGTCATTTATAGTTTAATTCATTTCTACACAGAACTTGAGTTAATTGTGCTATATGATTACATATTAAAATATCAAACCATTGTCTATAAAAGAATACAAAGTTTAAGATAAATTTCTTATACAACATGACTGTTAACAGAAACATTTGAGTCATATCTCCAGCTTCTTCCCACTAGCTCCTTCCCTCCCCATAAATGTTTCTTGTCCTATGTGCTAGGGCTGCATCTTTGGTTTTCTACTTACTCAACACATCTTCTCACACATCTCATTTAATGACCACAGCAAAGCCAATCTTTAGCTAACATCTTATGTCCTGGAACTTTCTCCTAAAATTTGGGCCTAATAGGTATTTTCATCTAAATATTCTCTAAAATAAACCTGTATAAAATATCTATCATTTACCTTCCATTTTACTACAGTCTAACCAGTGACATAAGCCAAGAATCTGAGTCATCCTTGATTTCTCTTTATTCCTTACTTAAGTCAAAAAGCCCCGCTATTCTATACTATAAACATGGTCTTCATTCCCACTGCCACTTAGTATAGGCCATCACAATTTTTGACTTCCTGAGTTTTCTTTCTTTTGTTAAAAAAATGTTTATTTTGAGGGAGAGAGAGAGCACAATCAAGGGAGGGGCAGAGAGAAGAAGAGAGAGAATCCCAAGCAGGCTCCACACCAGCCACGAGTGCAGAGCCCAGTGCAGGGCTTGAACCCATGAGCCTTGAGACACTGACCTGAGCTGAAACCAAGAGTCGGACACTTAACCAACTGATCCACTCAGGTGCCCCCCTACTTGTTCTTTCAATTTCAAATTTTACCCTGCCCATTCAGTCCTCTAAATCAGGATCAAACTTTTCTGGAAAGGGCCAGATAGTAAATATTTCAGGCTATGCAACCATATAGTCTCTGTTGCAACTATTCAACTTTGTAGTTCTAGCTGGAAAGCAGCCATTAACACTTGTAAAAAGATGGATGTGGCATGTTCCAATAAAACTTTTACCAAAAAAGGCAGCAGACGGATTTGGCAGGTGGGTTGTAGTTTCCTGATTCCTGCTCCAAACTGCCCCCAGAGTGAAACTTCTATATGACAAATCGGATCTCATGGCTAGTTTATTTATTCATTACTTTTCATCACTTGCAGAAAAAAAATCCATCCTTCTTAGCATGATACAAAAAAATCTGTGATACTGTTCCTACTTTTCACTGCCACTCCCTTCCCTGCACACATACTCAATATTTCTTCATTCTCATCCATTTGTAGTTGCCCAGACCATCATTCTCTGTATCTTTGTGTCTTTGCACAAGTGATGGTCATTATATGGGATACAGGAGAACCTTTTATTCTCTTGTTTCTGCCTTTTTACTCAGGAGGACAAGCACCATGTTGTTTTTGCCTTTGTATCTCCAGTGCCTGGTCCAATGCCTATAAGTAGTTTGTTGAATGAGTAATTGATTGAATAAATGCATACAATTTTTTAAAGTACATGGATTTTTAAGTACTATTTTTATTTCTTTTTATTTCAACCACCCAAATTAATTAACAGTCTAAACTTATGTAGTCAGAAATAGTAGTGCGCATGTTAGATTTGGACAATGACCATTCCACTAAAAAATAGAGATTCTTTCCCCCTCCCCCTTAAATATAAAATGATTGATACTTGACATTTAGTATTATATAATACTATATATAGTATTACAAGATTACAAAAGTAGAAGTTACTTTTCTTCTAAGATTACAAAAGTAAAAGATAAAAAATTGAGGAAGGGGGCGCAAGAGAGCCATTTTATAAGCTGTCAAGCAATGAGTTTCAGTGTCACTTCTGTCCCTCTGAATAAATGTGTGTGTGTGTGTAAATATATATGTATACATTTATCATGCATACTTGATAGATTTTTCGAAAGCTAATAGTGTAAATGTAATGCTAAAATGATGCATTACTTGACCTCCTTTTAAGAAAAAGAAATGTTATTTCAGGATACTTAGTGTCATGGGTTGATCATTATAAAGTTAAGTCATAGAATTAAAGATGTGAGAAGGTGCGAGGTAATACAGAATTCTGGGCAAATGAACACTCTGTAGCTGAAAGTAGACTATGCTGGGAATATTACAAATACACCAATCCCTGTGTTAACTGAATTTTTTCAAAAATGTTCTTTTTAATAAGAACGGTGTTCTTAGGCAACGGTGTTGCCTTTGCATATAATTCTAGATAATGTTAGTTAATAATTTAGTGATTAAGATCTATGATAAGTCCTCATTAAAGAACATATGCTAAATTACTGTCAGAAAATACCTTCACACTTGAGCAAAATGCAGAATTGTTCGTTAATATATAAAATATAGTATTGTCAATTGGTATTCTATATATTTTTATTATTAGTATATATGCTTACTTAAAACATTACTACATATAGATCTATTAATAAATTTAAAAAGACCTGTAAATTTAGGTGTGTAGCCCCCGCAGAGTGACTCTGGTGACTTGAACAGTTTATTTAAGATAAATAACCACTGATTCCATTGCTTAATCATACATCTGACTATATCAAATAAGTTGAACTGTTCTTTTAATTTTGTAGTGTTAAACATTAGTCTAAGTCAAGACACATAACAAAGTACATAACTGGTTTAACTATTTCTGATAAAATGACTTATAAACATACTGATTTGGTTGAATGGAAATATTTACCTAAATCTAAAGCTATAGTCTTCTCAGTTTACCTGAAAAAATTTTCAGTGAAGGAGATTTTAAGTATGTATATATTTTAGTTCTCTTTAAAAATGTATCATGGCAGTTAAATATGGCCACATATTCTTTGACATATGTCCCTTCAAGAGATAGGTCTATTTTCTCTCTCTTGGAATCTGAGCTGGTCTATGACTGCTTTGATCAAGAGAGTATGTTGGAAACAATGCAATGCTATTTCTTGCACATGACTTTAAGAGGACTGGCAGTTCCACCTTGGTTTCTTAGAGTCCCGAGTTGCCATATAAGAGGTCCAATTTATGTAAGAAGTTCATGCTGCAGAAACCATGTGGAGAGGCAGTGGGGATACACTGAGAGGAAGAGTGGTGCTAATGAGTTCAGCCCTCCAGACATCCTCATCAAGGTTCTGGAGGGTAAATGAAGCTATGTGGGGCTTCCAGAACAGAGCAGTTACTGGCAGAATACTACCAAATGACCTCAGTGATGCCAATGGAGCACAAGAATTGCTCAGCTGAGACCTATCAAAATTTGTGACCCACACAATCATGAGATATGACAAAATAGTATTTTGGGCTAACATGTTATGTAGCAATAGATAACATAAAACAGACACTTAAGCATCTTAAATACACAAATCATAATTTATAATTACTGAAATTATAGGATTAAATACTATAAAATGACTTTTATCCATGCAATTCATACAATAAATAGCTATGTCTTAGTTCAAAACAACCTCATTTCTCTATTTTAAGATACTAAAGAACTTGGATGAATAATAACAGTTATTTAACAGTTATTTGCAAGATCTTTTTACTCAAAAGGAAGATTCCTATCAAAAATTAAGTTGAACATATTTTATTTATTTAGAGATTTATCTTATTGAGCATTTGGTGTAGATCATCTTATCCAAATGATTCATATATCCCTCTAAGTTAGGCAGGCAAGTATCACTATTTTCATTACAGACGTGGAAAAACAGGGACTTATAGAGGAGATGACTTGCTTCAGATCGCCCAGGAAAGTGAGCAAACCCATTCTAGAATCCAGTTTTCAGAATCCATATTCATTTCTCTTTTAACTTTATCTGCATTGTCTTTAGTATCAGGCAGCCTATACATGAAACTTCTGTGCCAACATTTTGTGTAAAGTCTGATACATCTCTCCGGAGAGATACCAAAGAGTTTCCTTATTAATAAGTTAACTTACAAGATTTCTTCTCACAGTGATAGGAATTTTCTGTCTAGTTAGAGGACACTTTTTAAAGATAATTTTAATGCTGATATATTAACATATGGAACTGTTGTCAGACTAATTATCAGGGATTTTGAAATAGTAACTTAGTGTTTTTAAGCAAGGTATTTATATTTTATTTCTATGTTTACTGTATGTGAATTTCAGGATTTCAAAAGTTGGGCCTGATTTCTCCTCTAGTTTTATTCAAAACGGTATGATGGTCTCTGTACTATATTTATACACACAAAAATCAGCCAACATGTGAATTAGTCAACTACTGAAACAGGTTGTTTTAGTGTTATAGACCTAAGCTATAAATTCATATCATCATCCAATTTTCTTCTTGGGTTCTTTTTACCTTTTTTCCCTTAAAATTTCCTTCTAATATCCCTAATTATTCCCACTGTACCAATATTTTTAGAAAGTGATGTTCTTTCTCATTGTTCACATTCCTTAAATATCAGTAAATTATCATCTCTACCTCTAAGCACTGCTTCGCCATGTTCTATCAAGTGAGATCCTGTAAGCTTTCTTCTTTAATTACTGTCACCTTTTCTCTTAATCGTTTTGAATTTTTGAAACTTTTTTTCATTTCCCTTCTCAAATTTGGATACCTAAAATTAAACATGCTGTTCAGCGAGTTTTTTCACTGTAGCCTTATTCATCTCTTTACAGTATTAATCACAAGATTATTTGCCACTTTTAAGGTTTTCATTTTCAGTCACGTCCTAGTTATGATACCTTCAAAATAATTTAATTTCCATAGTTTAAGTATAAGCCTCAAGTCCATATTAACTCCTTGAATGATAAAGTTTACACTGTGCTAAGGCATCACTAAAATAAATGTTTATGTGACAAAAAAAAATGGGAAAGATTTCTAAGAAATCTGAGAAATACCTTACCTGAAGTTTTCTGAAACAAAAGTTTATGAATTGCTGGACAGTGGATTGTGTGTCAGGTCATTGGCTTATTCCAGTCCTAGAGAAGTTGCTTTTTTAAAATACTCCAGAAAGGCTGATTGTCTTAAGATAGTTGCTTATGTGTATTACAGGGAACATACACATTTTAAAACTTAGCTCCTTTTTGTGGTATATGAATGCATATGTATTTGGCTAATGTATCTCTCCTCAAGATAATAGTGACAGAAACAAAACTGTGGCCCTAATCTGAATAATATTATAAACAAAAATAAGTGTAAATGCATTTTTTTCACTGGTAACGAAGGCAAGACATACTTCTGGTCATCTTCCCATAAAATTTTGTGCCTGTACACTTTGTCACTTGGCTGCTCTAATGATATTTCTTTAATTTTAAGAATTCAAATAGAGAGGTGCTATTAAATATTTGGAGGATGTTGAGAAGCTGGACACAATCTAATAGTGGGAAGAATGGATGAGCATTCTACTTTCTAGGAAAATAGTGTTTCAAAATATTCTGCCTACATCAAAACATTTTCTTGCCTAAATATTTTTTAAACAATTTTGCATTCTGGGGGTGTTTTTTTTCTTCATATGTCTTTCTTTTGGGGAGATGGTATTCATTTGGATAAGCAGTGACTACTGTCAAGCACAAAACTAAATAACAGAAAGAGAAGTTATAAAACTAAGAAGATACGTTACAAAAACCGAAAGCAGCATTTATTAGACTTGACCCAGTTAATCAGAATAGAAAATAGATTCCACTTTTTCTTTGGTTTACCAAATCTCATGTATAATTGTGGACCTGTGAGAGCAAGTCAAGTGGCCTCTGGTGAACTAGAAGTCCTGTTTGTTCATCTCTGGTTCTCCACAAACTTTCCAGTAGTTGTATTGACCAGCATGAAACTAGATTCTCATAGGGCATAAATTTCATGAGGATAGTGATTTTGTAAGAATAACAGGGGATACTTACTAACAATCATTAACTGATTAAATGCTGTGATAAGTACTTACTGTGTGTTAACGCATTGAATCATCATAACAACTTTAATCATTATCATTCTCAATTTATAAATGAAGAAACTTAGACCCAGGGAGGTTACATAATGTTCTACTGCTTGACTGTCAGCGATGTGTGGAGTTGGTAACTAAACCCAGGTGGTCTGACTTCAGTCTGTTTTAATTACTCTGGTGACTTGTTTTAAACTTGAGAGTGCATCAGAATCACTTTGAGGGATGGTTAAGACACAGATTTCTGGGCTTTGCCCCCAGAGTTTTTGATTCAGTATGTCTGGAGAGGGGACCAAAGCTTTCTATTTCTCACAAGTCCCCTGGTAATTGTGATGTTTCTGGTCCAGAGCCCACACTTTGAGAACCACTGTGTCACACTATACCAGCTCTTAGGAATTACTCTTGACAAGCCAGATAGCATATAATTTGAGGTTCTATGAAATTTTGCTTTAAGGATTTTTAATATTTACCTTGATCAAAGCAAATAGTGGATCAACTTGCAGTAACGGTATGTTATAATTAAGCTAGCCATTAGGAAAAGCAAGCAGGAACAAATTCATTCATTCAATAATCATTTATTTAATTGCCAATCATGAGTTTAGGGACCTGAAATATAATGATGGAAAATTTATTGACCTTGCTCCCAAGAAATTCACTTTAAGGAGACATACAAACTAATAACTCAAAAATAGTGTAGTAAGTGTTGCAGTGGTGAGGCAAGAGGGTGTGAATTTAAAGGATCAGAAAGTTAGAGAGGGAGAGAGCCAAACCATAGGAGACTCTTAAAAACTGGGGAGTGGGAGGGAAGGGGAGGGTGGGTGATGGGCATTGAGGAGGGCACCTGTTGAGAGGAGCACTGGGTGTTGTATGGAAACCAGTTTGACAATAAATATCATATTAAAAAAATAAAGGTAATTATATCAAAAAAATAAAGGACCAGAAAAAGTTTCATGGGGGAGAGTTATTGAATTGTCTTAACAGTGGTGCATTTTCTGGTGAACAGGGCACATGAAAAGTTACAGATGTGAGAAGAGCATGTTGAATATTGGAAATTATTAAGAGTCTGGTTGACCATTGAAGCATGATGACTTTGGATGAAAGACCAGTGAGAGGTTTTAAGCAAAAGATAGATCAATGGGTTTTCTTGGAGATAATTCTGGCAAATGCAGAGTTAACAGTGATAAAACCTAGAAGTCATTTGGAGG
>NW_026527013.1:132541935-132574435 GCF_024362965.1 Panthera pardus | reverse complement strand
ACATTCCTTGTTTATTTATGAGAATTTGTTTCAAGGAAGTTCAAAAGAGGTAATGTGATGCATATTCATAAACTATACCTTATAATATATGAACGAAGAAAGCTCTCAAAGCTTAAATTCCCTCCCTTTCTGGAAAACAAATGCACTGCCCTCACCCTCAGAACCGTCTATGCTTCTGAGCGATTCTCACTTGGGCACTCCGTGTATGGGACTTCATCGTGTCCCTGGCCTCTGTGGGGGGAAGACTTCTTCATGACAAGTTGCAAGTGTTAAAAAGTGCTGTTAAAAGAGGGCATAGGAGAGCTGAAACAGTGCCAACTCTCAACAGCATAAAACGTGGACTCTGAACACTGACTCCCACTTCATAAATCCAGGAGCCCGAGTGTAAGAAAATGCAACCGAAATCACAGTACCTATCACACTGCCTCAGTGCCCAGCAGGAAAAACACAGTGCTTCTCAGTGGCAAACAAATAAATTACGCACACGCTGAAAGACCAAAAGAAATATGCCAGGCATTTGTTCCCCTTCCCCAGGCTCTTTGTGAAGAACTGCAATTATGCTTAACAAAAAACACCATAGAACTAGTTGGCATCACTGTGAGACATAAATGTGTTTCTGTTCCAAATATGTAGCATTTTCAGAATGTTTGTATGTATTATGTGCAATTTGTTCAGTGTATCATTCTGGGAAAACCAGGTCCTGGCTGGGTAATTATGGGAAGGGTAAACAGTATTTTCTGACTGTGAGCTTCCATTTCTAAAGTTGTAGCAAAAACTCTTATTATTTACCTTTTTTGAGGAAACATTACCAACACAGGCCTTGCCTATTTGCCTTCATCAAATTTGATTTTTACAAATGAGATCCCTCAGTGTTTAATAAAATGGGCCCCCTGGAGAAACCTATGTGGAAAATGGATGTCTTTCAAGGAGACTGTGAATGAGTACAGGATATCTTAGCTCATGAGGGTTCTATATATAGGTAATAACACAGACTCTCTAAAACTCTTATTAGAAAATCCTGGGGGTTTCTACTTAGTTAAATTTTATCAACAGGTCTCTGTTCTGTACCTGAACAACATAGTGTAGGACATGTGCATGGAGCCATACTTCATGATAATATTTTAAGGGCCAAGAGAGATATGCCCATGGTGCTATGGGAGCATTGGGAGTAGACCGCTCGAATAATGAGACATCCTGGAGGATGAAATGCTGAGCCAGGGATGGCCAAGATGGGTGGTGACAGAGCAAGATTAAAAGGGCACTGCAGGCGGAGGAAAAATCATGACCAAGATTCAGAGCCCCAAACCCCAGTGGTACATGTTGTGGAGACATTGGGGATGGCAAGTGACAGGGGTGGGAAGTGAATGCAAAGGGCCATATCAGCACACAGGACAAGGCAGGAGTGGCAACAGAAGGAGCAAAAAGTAGCTTGTAAGGGCCAGATCCCGGAGGGCCTTATAAATCTTGCTAAGCAAATTAGACTTTATTCTGTAAGCAATGGACAGCCATTGAAGGATTTTAAGCCCCAGAAAAGTATGGTCAGACATGCACTTTCAGTCAATCACTCACTTTCCTGCCTTTGCCTTTGCTTGTATAGCTATGCCTCTTGAAAGCCCTTTCTCAGATTCAACAGATTCAATTTCCAGGAGTTTTATGACTCTAATGGAAATTCAGCAGTGTTTATACCAAAAATGAATAGCATTGTGAGAATTACTGAGCTATCGCCAGTCCTCACAATGATGTTCTGTTCATCTTGTAACACTGCTCTAGCTTCTTTAATACACTTTCTATTCACAACTGTTTTAAGGATTTTATATGTTCAAAACATCAAGACATATCTGAGCTAGGCCAAATTCCAAGACAGAGAATTTGGACAAAGCTGAAGCCTTACCACTGAAGCCAATTCTGCAGTTGAGCCTTCCCTGTGCCCTTCAGATACACAAACATTTTTGCCCCAAAACCACTCCAGAAAGGAGGAACATAAGAGGCTCAACAGGGAAATGGCTATAAATTTGCAGAGCTAAATGGCTAATGCCCTTTCCCACAACAATCATCTGATTTTAGCAAGATCGCTTCCAAACACTGATCAGTTTGGGAAGATGGACAGAAGAAGGGCAGACAGGAATGAGCAGAAAACAGGGAATAGAAAAGACAACACTGAGGAGCACCTGGGTGGCTTAGTCGGTTAAGCATCTGACTACTCTTGGTTTCGGCTCAGGTCATGATCTCATGGTTTGGTTCGTGAGATCAAGCCCTGCATTGAGCCCTGCCTCGAGCCCCACATTGGGCTCTGTGCTGACAGCATGGTGCCTGCTTGGGATTCTCTCTCACCCCCTCTCTCTGCCCCTCCCCCACTCTCTCACACACACTCTCTCACTCTCTCTCTCAAAAAATAAACTTTAAAAGAAAAACACTAAGAAAAATAGAAGTCAAACACCAACACAGTTTAAAGAGCAAAATCCAACTATAGCTGTCTTACCAATGATCTTCAAAATGTCATTTTTGAGATCATTAAATGCCTAGGCTTTTCAATATGAAATATTTTCTACCTTCTCCTAATTTTCATTTTATTTATGGTTAACAAGCTAAGAAGTATGAAAATTTATTGCACTTAATTTAGAAAGGAAATTACCTATGGCGGCCTATGGAATATAGTCCAAACCCTTTTCTACCACTGGAAGGCTTTATTAAATTCTGTTTGGATTTTCCACCTGGTCTCCTTGTCTGGAGGTTCCAAGTAAAAGTTCTCAAGTACTTTCTTGATGGTGGGAGAGGAGGTGAAATGGGAAATATGGCAAGGTTTGACAATATTATCCAACTAGTGAAAATGAAGAACATAAAGAGGGAAAAAGGGAGAGGAGCAAGCAAGGAAACCCTCACAAAGGACACAAGAGCCAGGCAGACAGAAAAAGCCCATCACCAATAGCTCCAAATGAAGTACCATCTTTCTCCACCACCCACCTCTCTCTCTCTCTCTCTCTCTCTCTCTCTTTCTTTCTTTCTTTCTTTCCTTCCTTCTCCCACTGAATCAATCATTTATTTTCTTGAGGAATTAAGTAAGGAACTGTAATCAGAGGATATTTGATTTGGGAACTATAAGATCCAAGAGAGAAAATTTAAGTTCAAGATATATTTGGAACTATATAAACAAATGATTTTCGTATATATATATGTATATATACACATATATATATACATATATACACACACACACCCAAAACATAAATAATATATATACATACATCAAGGGCAACACATGTGGATATATAGGAGAAATGTATATTCTCAAAACTAATTATTGCTTGTTTTTCATGATAAATTGCCATTTCCTACTCACTAAGTGTAAAATATGAATTTTTAATTTCAGCAATAATCATTTTGTCCGTAATGAGAGCAATTAACATTTCACACCAAACTAAAAATATTAGTAAAAATAGAGGAGATGTGGCCTATTTAGATTTAACTTAAATTCACCCATAAGGAAAGAGGCCCAGTAGGCCTAGCATACACACTATATACCAGTCTTTTCCTCATTGCCTTTTGAACCCGGCTTCCTCTTATGTTAATGGAAACAACATTTTTATTCTAAGGAAATGACATCAAATGGAAGCAGAATTAAATCACCATATATCAACTAACAGAAAAAAAATCAATTAACCACATGTTCCCAACATTGACAGGACACTAACAAATGGCATCCCCTCCAAAAACACATTTCTTACAAATGTGTTTCCTCATCAGTAGGTATTGAGTGCTCATCATGTGTCAAGTAAAATTTTAGAAACTAAAGAAGAGGATGAAAACATAAAAGGACCTTATGCCACAAAACAATGCCATATATTCATTATACCATTTCTCCCTAGGCACACTGGAAGAAAATGACATTTCTCAGTCTCCTTCCAATTAGGTATGGCTGTGTGATTGAGTTTGGGCCAATAGTATGCTGGTAGAAGTGATGTAAACAGCTTTCAGTCCTGGCCCTTAAAAACCTCCCTCATGATCTTTCACCTCTCCCCCTCTCTCTTGGAGACCTACTATTTCAGACAGTAGAGGCTATGAGATGCAAGAGGTTCACTCCATCTCCATCAGACTGTGAGACAAAAGCACCTCTTGTGTTAAACCCCTGAGATTTGGGGGTTAGCTGCCACCAAATAAACTTTTCTAACTTCATAATCTGGAGAAAAAAATGGTAGCAATGAAAATGCACATGATCATATGGGAATGTAGAGGTAGATTATTATCTATGGACAGAAAAAGAGAAGGTACATATGGCCCGACTCTGCCAGAAATGGCATCAACAGGAGGTGCTACTTCACGCTGCTCTTGAATTCTGGTAGGAGTTTGCAAATTAGAGCAACACAAAAGAAGAGACTGAAGAAATGATCCACCATTGCTCTAATGTCCTTCATCATCAAGTGATGCCTTGACGTTTCCTCAATCAGAGACAACTAAAAGGGAAGGAAATCAAAAACTATTCTAAGAGCTAAATCTAACATTGTGCCAAAGCAATACTGGATTACCAGTTAGCTTGCTTAACTAGAAAAGTGGTTTGTCCAGACAATACAGTCACTATATAATCTGATGGCACTTTCATTATGATTTCATGATAAAAGGGACTGAGCAGGTTGCTTAGAAATGTCAAAACTCTCTACAAAGTAGAATGTATTGATCAGTAAGGGATCCTTCAAGCCCAGTACCTAACAGGTGCTATTTTAAAATGCAAGCTATTTCCTGATAGCTAGGTAGGTTTCAAGGTTAATGTAGTAATACCATAATCTATAGTTGCCAGGGGCAGCTGGAGCCATTTATACTGAATATCTTAATGTAGATGTACAAAGTTTCCCCCAAGATGAAACAAAAACTAAGCAGTAGAAAATCTGAACTCGTTTACTATTCAGAGAAAGTAGGGTGTTCTGTACTGGTCTCTTCTTCTGAGAAGGTGTGAGGTGAAGGCTTTGCTGTGAATTGTCAAATCTGCTTTTCTAGAAAGGATGTTTGAATTATAATATAAAGAAGAAACTGTGAATTTGGAAAAAATGAAGAAAACCATATTAGGAACAAATGAATAACATGTCAAGGGTCTTATCACTGGAGGGCAAAGGATAACCAACCTCAAAGTGCAACATATGAGGGTACTGAGTTATAGGAACATAAAGATTGCAATGAAAAGATTCAGAGCATTGGAAGATCTTTGAGGAGCTTGATCTGTGGATACCACATTATAGCTCTATAAATTCAAGGCGGAAATGAATGGCGGCTCTGCAAGCTTGAGGCATAAATCATTTCTAAGGGGGACTTGTAGGGATGCAGTTAGTTCTGAGCAGTGGAGATGAAGGCAAAGGCTTTTTCCTGAATGAAGTGGACCAGGAAGAAGTGCTACTTATCCCTAGTAAAAAATTTTAAAGCACTAAGTAGACTTCAAAGTTAAATTTATGGTTATGACTTTGAAGATTTTCAACATAATGACCAACCTGTGCACTTATGTATGCTCCTACCTGAATAGAAGCATGTCAGATATTTCCAAGAAATGATGACAAAGACTAGCCCAGGAAGAGTTTTCTCTTGAAAAGATAGCAAAGTGGCCCCAACGACTTAGGGCATAAGAAACAGAAAGCTAGCAATATGATTAGGATAGTGTGCTTGACTACACGACTTTTGTGGACTTCTACTTTATCATGATCTTCATTTTTTTCCCCTCTTTCCATCACTATCACCTTATTAGCTACAATATTTCTGCAAATATTGTTGCTGAGTCCCGTTAGGTTTCTTGACACCAGATACACACGATCCACCTTTGGTCTGGAAATTAGGAAAGAAGGCAACATGAAGGCTGATGACATTTACCAGCTTTATAAATACATTGAAATTCAAATATTAAAACATATTCGTCAATTTTTCTTTTTAGTATAAATAGATCACCAGGTGTTCTTGCACAGTCCGTTTTGATCAGGGTCACATCTAACTGTTCTAGGACACAGAAATTGTCCCCCAGATAGTACTCTTCCTATTTAAGTTTTCTGTTTCTTTTTTTTAAGTTTACTTATTTTAAGAGAGAGAGAGAGACAGTGGGGGAGGGGCAGTCACAGGGGGAGAAAGAGAGAATCCCAAGCAGGCTCCGCACTGTCAGTGCAAACCCCTACGCCGGGCTCGATCTCCTGAACCATGAGATCATGACCTGAGCCAACGTTAAGAATCGGATGCTTAACTGACTGAGCCACCCAGGTGCCCCATATTATAGCTATATACTTTTTAAAGGTAGATTTCTTCATTGACTGTCCCAACTCCACTTTCCATTGTACACCAACACTGTTCCCATGAGGATCCAGCAGAGGCTTCTAGTGTTCTGGGCTATTAATAAAGGGTATTTTCATACCTAAGAAGGGCACACTAACACCTGTGAAGAGAGACTCAGTAGAGGCTCTAGATGTGGGGAGGTATCCTGCTAAATGGGCTAGAGTCAGTGCTGGCCATAATCTACTGACAGCCTTTGCTTAACAGGAGTAAGATCAGTTGATGTGGTTTGGCTCCAAGGGCAAGGAAGTCCATGGACTCTATCTCAGCTTCTCCATGATATTTGATACATCCTTCCTTATTATGGTAGAAAGTCTAAGTGCCACACCCCTCAAGACTTTCCCTTTTAATTTGCAAGAGCACAGTCCAGGAGTCAAAGGAAACCAACGCTCCATATTTCTGTTCTAGTGATTGTAATTCTCCCAACACCCAACACTATGAAGGATCTTCTGACTAGGGAAGGTTATGAGAGGAGAGAGGTACCTAGAGATTAGTATTTCCGTATTTATCTCCCTATATTTTTTATGATGTGATGCAAAGTATGGCTATCCACTTTTCTTAGGGTAATAGCATACATTTGAAGACTTTGGAATGCCAGGTGTTTTGTACAAGTAACTCCTATGGTTCAATGCTATTTACCTAAGTAGGATCACTTCTTAGGATCATAAAATATACTCCATTAGAACACGTCAGCTTTCCCTTTCTCCTATGCCAGTGGTTCACAAACTTTGCCACACATTAGAATCACCGGGGGAACTTTAAAAATCCTCCCTCATACCAATTAAGACAAAATGTCTGTGGGAGGAATCTGAGATCAGCAAATTTTCAAGATCCATGAGAAATTCCAGTGTAGAGCAAAGGTCTAGTAGTTAGTGGCAGGCTTCGGTGTGATCATCAGGTGCAAGAGCCTTCTGATAAAGGAATTAGTGGTGGAAAAATCTAGAGTAATTGGCACCGAAGGAGGCAGAGGAAGAATGAGGTGAGGAGGCAGGGCTTTAGTGGCAGACGGTCCTGGAGAAATGCGGGTGAGGGATAGGAGTAGTACCCATTGGTAGTCTTACTTCATGGGAGGAAATGTTCATCTTTTTCCCCAGGTGTCAATATCTGATTGGTTATCAATGTTAAAATAGTGTTACTGGCTGAACTGTGTCCCTTCAAATTTGTATGTTGAAGCCCTCACTCCCAGTATCTCAGAATGTGAGTGTTTAAAGGAAGTTTAAAGAGGTGATTACGTTAAAATGAAGCCCTAATCTGATCTTACTAGTGCCCTTCTAAGAACAGGAAATCTGGGTACACAAAGAGATACCAGTGGTGTGTGTGCACAAAGCTATAACCACGTGAGGACACAGCAAGAAGGCAGCCTTCTGCAAACCAAGAAGGGGGTCCTCGGAGGAAGCCAACCCTGCTGGTATTTTGATCTTGGACTCCCAGTTTCCAGTGAGAAAATAAATATCTGTTGTTAAAGCCACCCAGACTGTAGTATTTTGTAAGGCAGCCCTAGCAAAGGAACACCCACAGTATAAAATGTAATGGCATAACAAACATTTCAGGTGCTTTGAGGCATAGGTTTTATCGAATTACCAGTGCAACTCATCTTCATCTAAATAATTATCCTAATGCTTTTCAAGCCATCATATAATTGTCTTATGCAGCAAACACAAGCTATTTCTTAACTGCCCTGTTCTTTCCCACTCCATACTTAAGTAAATCCTGTCCAGGCTTCAAGGTCCCATTCTAAGTTGTTCTCTTCCAGGAAGTCTTCCCAGATCACCCAAATGCTCAGTTCTCCCTTCCTTGCCTGAACCCACAGGACTAGTGACGTGGGTCATAAAGTTGTCTCCTAATCATAAACTGATCTTTGACATCTCAAGTATTGATGCCACGTCTGCAATTTTACTTTCCACATGTTTTGATCTTGCTTCCCCTACCAAATTATAAACTCCTTTGGCATAAGGACCATAACTATTAATTTTCTCTATCTACTATAATATCTGACAAGGTTCTTCCAGAAATATTGATTGATAAGTAATTAAGAGGGTTTCTACAGACACTATCACACTTTGTACCTGAGCTTAATTAAATCTCAAAAGATCAAAGACAGGATAGAAAGATATTCTTTCTATAATGGCTGTGTCACAATCAGCTATCAGCATTTTAACATTGATGAGCAGTCACAAGTGACTTTGAGACCCGTAAATGGTTATTTTCTAATTCCAAGTGAAGTTAAAAGATGATGGAGAAAAAATAAAGGTTACGGTTAGTGATTTTTTTTTTAACCTGGACACACTCCAGTGGGCAGAAGGAAAGCATCTCCTACAAACAATACGGGGACTAGTGCTAACGACTAGATTTAAAACTTCAAAATCTTCCTAATTAGACCCTATTCTAGTACCACTTGATAAAGTTGTGTTGGAGAAACACTGTCACTGCACATTTTCAGATGACATAATCCGTCACAGTTCAGCGAGTCATAACATTAGCTAAAAAAAAATTCTAGAATCAAGTCACCATATTTTATTGAACAATAAGGTAAAACTGAATTATTCTTACCCTGATTTTTAATGACTTTCCCATGGATCTCTGTTGTGTAGTGTGATTTTAAACACAGTATGATGATCAAGACAAAATCATTTGCTAGGGGCCAGAGTAGAAGACAATGAGTCAAATTTTGAGTATGCATCTATACAATTCTCTTCATATATTTTTAAAAGAAAGGTGCCTATGTGAAGCAGGAATGGTGACAATTGGCCATTGACAATTGGCCCTCAATTTAAAGGTTAGCCATCAAAGTTGCCTTCTATGCAACGTATGAGCTACTGCTTACTCTGTGTACTTGTCTTTTTAAGTTTGCTTTAATAACAAAGTTTTGGGGAAGGAAAGAGGGTACTGAAAGAGTGTCAGTCTTGACTAATTTTTATTTTCCGTCTCTGTGCCTGTTAGCCATTGCTGTATAACAATTTTATAGCTACACATTCTGTATTGATTCTGAAGCTCTGAAGTTACCACATTCTCATGTTGTTTTCCATTCGTTATTAACCTATTCATTTAAAATTTGCTGGGTGGGGGCGCCTGGGTCGCTCAGTCGGTTAAGCGTCCGACTTCAGCTCAGGTCACGATCTCACGGTCCGTGAGTTCGAGCCCCACGTCGGGCTCTGGGCTGATGGCTCAGAGCCTGGAGCCTGCTTCCGATTCTGTGTCTCCCTCTCTCTCTGCCCCTCCCCCGTTCATGCTCTGTCTCTCTCTGTCTCAAAAATAAATAAATGTTAAAAAAAATAAAAATAAATAAAAAAAATAAAATTTGCTGGGTGTAGTAAAAATCTGTCATACTCAAGGTGACTCCCCCCTTTTATCTGCCTATCATTTTGTAAATAGCTTTTCTATATCTTGGGGGGAATGTATTCAAATCCCCATTTGAGATGTCAAGACAAACAAAGCAGGTGCTTCATGTGGGATGGAGCTTCCATTTTGCTAGCCATGGTGGGCAAAGAACACTTGGATGCCAGTAGCAGCAGGGGCTTTCTAGCGGCTGCCAGGTTGAACTGCTCGGGCACAAGGTGCACTGGGACCATGGCAAAAATAAATTTCTGGCATTCATTTTAATTTATTTATTGTGGTAAGAACACTAACATGAGATTTACCCCTGTAACAAATGTTTTAGTGCACACCACAGCACTGTTAACTACAGGCACTGGCATACAGTAGATCCCTAGAGTTTCTACATCCTGTAGAACTGAAACTTTATATTCATTGAATAACTTTCCATTTCTCCCTCCCACCAGGCCCTGGCAACCACCATTTTACTCTCTGTTTCTAGGAACATTCTAGATACTATTCTAGGTACCCCACATAAGTGGGATCATGCAATATTTGTCCTTCTGTGATTGGCTGACTTCACTTAGCATAATGTCCTCCAGCTTTATCGTGTTGTTACATATGGCAGGATTTCCTTCTTTTGAAGACTGAATGTTATTCCAGTGTAGTATGCACCACATCGTCTTCATCTATTCATCTGTTGATGGACATTGATTTTGTTTTCATATTTTGGCTATTATGAATAATGGTATAAAGGACATGAGAGTGCATATAGCTCTTCGAGCTCTTGATTTCGAATCTTTTGAATATGTACTCAAAGCATAATTGCTGGATTGTATGGTAATTCTATTTTTAATTTTTTGAGAAACCACCATCCTGTTTTTCATAGAAGCTACACTATTTTACATTCCCTTCAACAGTGTATAAGAATTCCAATTTTTCTGGGATGCCTGGGTGGCTCAGTCGGTTAGCATCTGACTTTGGCTCAGGTCGTGATCTCATGGTTTGAGAGTTCGAGCCCTGCGTACGGCTCTGTGCTGAGAGCTCAGAGCCTGGAGCCTGCTTCAGTTTCTGTATCTCCCTCTCTCTCTCTCTGCCCCTCCCTCACTCATGCTCTCTCCCTCTCTCTCAAAAATAAACAAAACATTTTTAAAAATTAGAAAAAAAAGAATTCCAATTCCACATACTTGTCACTTGTTATCTCTTGTTATATGTTTTTTGGCTATGACAGCCATCCTAATAGGAATGGGGTGATATCTCATTGTGGTTTTGATTTGCATTTCCTTGATGATTAGTGTTGAGCATCTTTCATATACTTCTTGACCATCTGTATATCTTCTTTGGAGAAATGCCTATTCAAGTACTTTGCCCATTTTTTAAAATCAGGTTGTTTGCTTTTGAGGTGTAGGAACTCTTTATGTTTCAGATATTAATCTCTTATCACTGTCTTTAACAAATGGTATTGGAGAAACTGGATGTCTATACCAAAAAGAATGAAAATAGATGTTTATCACATACCATACACAAGAACTAATTCAAAATAAACTAAATATTTAAACATAAGACCTTGAACTGTAAAACCCCTAGAAGAAACATAAAGGAAAAGCTTCTTGACATTAAGTTTGACAATAATCTTTTGGCTATGACAGCAAAAACACAAGAAACAAAAGCAAAATTAGACAAGTGGGACTACATCAAACTAAAAGCATCTGCACATCAAAAAAACAAAACAAAATAAAACAAAAAACAATCAACAGAACAGAAAGGCAACCAAAAGAATGGGAGAGTTATTTGCAAACCATGTATCTCGCATTCATCATTTGGCTGTAGGGACTGGTTTCCTTACCAGGCTAGTTCTGCTTCAGGGGCTTGGGCATGTTTCTACAGCCTTCTCCAAGGTTCTGTGAGCTCTCCAGAATTCTTTCTGTTCCAAGTACCCAGAGTGGATTCCATCAACCCTGGCTACTACACTAAGCAGCTACTTCATGCAGGGCAATTAACTGGGCTTTGTGAAGATAGGAGTTAAAATTCTTTGGGTGCAAGCAACAGAAAACTGAATTTATTTGAAGGTTCTGGGGTAGCTTACATAATGATGGATTGTCAGCTAAAGAATTAGGCCTACCAAGAGAAGGAATTAGAAAATTTCTGAGTCTTCATAGATTAAAAACTTAAGGTACCAACACTTGGATAAATTATTTCAAACTCCCTTCTGTTACTTAACATCATTCTGCTGAAGATTCAGTTTTGGGACAGAGAATCCAGCTGGCTTCACTTGGATCTCATGCCCATTCCTCAAATAGAGGGGAGAAGGAAAGTTTATTGATGTTCCCCTTCAAGACTCCACCTATTGGGATAGTGGTAATTCCTCAAAAGGAAATAGGGATGAATTATTGGAAGAAGAGGAAATGACTGCTATGCAGCCAAAAACAAACAAACAAACAAACAAACAAAAAGGACAACAGAAACTCAAAACAAAACTGAAAGAAGAATAACAAATCAAAACCAATACCCACTATAGATCAAAGATGAGTAAGACTTTGTATCTGTCCTTGGAAAGTTTACAATTTTAGTAAAAAAGAATCTACATTCAATCTTCATTTATTATTCAATAATAAGGACACAAGTCATTGGATTCAGGGTCCACTCTAAATTAGATTTACCTTATCAAGTCTCATTATATCTATAAAGACCCTATTTCCAAAGACAGACACATGCTGAGGTCTGGATTGATATGAATATTGGGAGGATACTATTCAAATTACTACATAGCTTGAGACTTTAGAACAAGTTTAGATTTTCACCTCAGGTAAAAAATCAGCCTTCCAAATAATTTCCTCATGCAGATGCAACATTAATATATAATTCTTAGATGATCTAAAATTATTGTGACAAGAATATGTATGCGATCATTGTTAATAAGCATGTGTGAATAATGGCAAATCTTAATTCATATATGAGAAAATATCTACGTTAGATCTATTTTCTCATATACACATGATTTTTGCTATAACTGCACCCAAAGTCTATTATCTGAATAATTCTTTTTCTTTGGGCACTATACAGTTTAATAAAGAATATATTCTCTGTATTAGTTTATTGGTAACATTTTTTTGGGTTATAGAGAAAGCAAGTAAACCTAGGCAAGTGACTCTTCATAGGCTTAGAAATTCTGCCATGCTTAGACAAATTAAGCTGTTTTCCACTGATTTATGTAAAGTGTAATTAACAAATTAATACATATGAAGATAAGATAATAGAAAGCACCAAGCAATAATGGAGTTTTGTTGTGTTTTTGACAATTACTGAAAGTAATGGCAAAGCTAATCTGGTATAAATTTCTTTTAATTAAATAGTGTTTGGAATAACAATTTTTTTTCTCAATTCAATCTATCTCATACTATTCTTGTATGTTTTTCATCTTTACATACTCAGGAAGTGTTCTAATATTGCCTCTATTTTCTATATAGCATCATATTTATTAATTATAGAGCAATTGGACTATCGAGTTAGAATAATGTTTTAGTAAGACCTGTTGCTTTAAAATCAAAAGCTATTTTCAAATGCTATTCTGTTCATTTAAAATGTTGAACATTTCCATTGTATTAACCAGTCAGACATGTTCAAGGTGGTAAAAGCTATTATTATAAGGCAAATCATAAAATAATAGCAAATGTAGGCAGCACAATTCAGGACACTGTTTATATGGAGAAGAGATACTATTTATTAATTTACTATAATCTGTATAAATATACTTGAATAGATTATAAATACAAAAAATATAATAATCAATAACACTAAAAATTTTCTTTATAATTGTGTAAGTGTATTGAAAGGCAAATGCTATTAAGTAAGTCTCCCTGCACATCATATGTTTTACTTCTGAAAGACTGAAAAATGAGGTGGCACAGTTTCTGAAATCTTCTATTTAACAAATGAAGATACATACGAAGATAAGATCATAGAAAGCACCAAGCAATAATGGAGTTTTGTTGTGTTTTTGACAATTACTGAAAGTAATGGTAAAGCTAATCTGGTACAAATTTTCTTTTAATTAAGTAGTGCTTGGAATAACAATTTTTTGTGAACACTGCCTTCTGTCTAATCCTGTGTCTCAGTCAGCTGTGGCCCTACTTGGTGCAGAGGGCTATCTCGGCTACGTTAAATTATAGCTCCCCATGATTTACAATGACCATCAACAACTTTGGGTGGTCTCAGGCTCACTTACACTTCCAGGTCTGCCCCTGAATTGACCTGGTCTCCAGTAACATTCATTCTTCCTGGGTGAGACCCAGGACTAGCATAGCCTGACTGGAACTCCTCTGAAGGAGAACAGACTCCTCCAGCTTTCCCCAGCTTGATTTCACTGAATTTTTTCCAACACACCAGTCTTTTGGAGATATTCACTCCATGACCCATGGTATTTTGTAGAACATTCCCTTCAGACCCTACATTGTCTTATCAAATGCCAGAGAGAGACTTTTTTTTTCCCCCTATATGGATAGCTAAATCATCCTTTCTGGATAATAGTGGTTTGAGACTGAGATAGCAAGGTGACCATCCATAGAGTTAAATGGGCACCTGGAACATTAATGAGAACATTTTTGTTTAAATACATCTACCATGAAATGCCTTCAGCTTTGACCTGTGCCAATAAATCCGTATTTCTTAACAGCAAAGTAAAACTTCCTGCATAGGTTGCTGGGTTTGTCTTCAACACTTCTCTTCTCTTCCTACTACAGAAAGGAATGGCTTTCTCTAGAAATTAGTCAGAATATTCCTCACTAACTACAGGGTGAAACAGGCATAGAAACAATGGAAAACATAGAAAGCTGCTTGTTCTCTTTCCTGATTTCTCCTTCAATATTTTAATATGAATTATAGAGATCCTTAGGCTTCTGTCCCAGAAGATTTACAATTAAAAGCAAAGGAAAATCTTCTTCCCTTCCCTGTTTAAACAAACAAAAAGAAAAGAGTTCTAAACTCTTCTTCCATATGTTGAGTAATTTTGTATTATGTTATTTTAATATACAATCACACATAAACATCAAATATTTTATCTATTATTTGTTTCTATGCCCTTGATTTTTTTAATATTTTGTGCCTCCTTCTCACTTTCTCATGTCCTCTGTTCTTTGTAATTTGCTCAATATTTTCTTTTCACCTTTTTGCTGATTTATTTTTGCAATCTGTGTTTTAAATTTTCATCAACTCTTTTGTATTCTATGATTGATTCCTTTTCTTAGAAGCCTGTTCTTGTCATATGGATACTATATTTTCTTCAATCTCTGTAGGATAGTAATTTTTAAAGTATATTTTCTTTCCTAAATTATCCATTTTCCAGCATCTGTTGTTTCCTGCTTGTTCATCTCTTTCTCTTTTATGCTGTCAATTGTCCTCAAGTGACTGCAAATGCATGGTTTTGCCTTCATGCACCTGAATAAAGGAGTGGATGACCAGTCTATGTAACTGTCACATGGTTTCTGTATCCGACTCACATTCTTCCCTGAAGAGAGAAATGACTGCCAGTTCTGGCTGTGAGGGCAAGGTGTGGGGACTGGCAGACTTTATACATGAGGGTATATGGATGTCTTCCCAACTAGCCATTACTAAAATCAGAAAGGCCCTGATCCAAGATGGCAACTACAACACTAGCCTCGCTGGTATACCATCCAATGTCTTTAGAAAGGAGTCATCTCCAAAAGGGACAATTTCACCTCAGAGTACACATTTGTTTTTGGGGGGTAATTGAAGAAAATACAGGAATATTTCTGCAGTCTGCAGAAAGTGTCATTAATTGATATTTTCCCAATGAAATGCCCCATGATTTCTATACCCAATCTTCACAGAACATTCACCTGTATCAATCCAACACTTTTGGCCAAGATTGTGTAGAAAAAAAAAATTATATCCCTAAAACTCAAGACCTTTTAAACCAAACATCCTGAAATACACTTACATATAATTGGTAAAATCTTAGAATCACATGTAGAGGTTTTTTAAAAGCTTTCAAGTGTCAACAAAAGCCATGTATATCCATACTGAAGCTCAGAGTGCATGTTATTGCATTCAAAGCAACTATTTGTTGGTAACTACACTTTTTCATATATCAGGAAATGATACTCTCATATTTTACATTTTAAGAATTTATTACTTATATGTAGTTAGTTTACTATGTCTTAGCTACATTGTAGCAAATTGGTTGAGAGTTTTGAGTTAACACATTATAATTATTCTCAGTTTTTTGGATTCTGTGTCTCCCTCTCTCTCTGCCCCTAACCCACTCACATTCTGTCTCTGTCTCTCTCAAAAATAAATAAACATAAAAAAATTATAACTATTCTCAGTCAAATAAGAAGACTGTGCATAGGATTAATATTTTCACATGGAACATCAAATATTTCACACATGTATTCCAACGTCAATCGAAAGAGTCCTGTATTACAATTTATATTTGGATTTTTTTCTCATCCTTTTTAAGAATTTCTATTTTATGTTTTATAATGCAGGTTATCTATTAGTATGGCATACAGATATGTAATTCAGAAAACTAAATAATGATATATATGTGAGCTAGACTAAGAAAATGCTTTTTTTAAGTTGTGTGGTAGAAATGGGTGGTGGATTATTATACTGGAGGTTATCTTTTTTTAATGTTGATTTATTTCGAGAGAGACAGTGGGGGGAGGGGCAGAGAGAGACAGAGAGAGAGAATTCCAAGCAGGCTCCACACTGTCAACGCAGAGCCCGAGGCCAGGCTCAGTCCCAGGAAATGTGAGATTATGACCTGAGCAGAAATCAAGAGCTGAATGCTTAACTGACTGAGCCACCTAGGCCCCTCTGGAGGTAATCTTTCTAACTTTAACCTTGAGATCAACAGCGCTATGGTAGAAGCAGACTCAGAAATGAGAATGGGCAACAGTGGACATTGGAGATATTCTTCAGTCTATTATATGGGTTTCTGCCCTTTCTCCAAGTCCTATTCTCCTCATCTGCCAACTTTGGAAAACTCTGCTGTGAAAAACTGCTTTTGCTTCCTCTGACTTTGTCTCTCTATGGTTCTTTCTATTCTAATTTATCCATCATTATGACCCTTTCCGGATACTTGTTTTTGGTTGACTTCTATTCCCAACTCACTCCCTCATATCAACTCTGAATTTTAGTGAGTTTACAGATTTATGATCCTCTGGATGACTTTAGTGTTATTCAAGGTGTTTGGGGAACTGAGGAGGCGTGATTGTGTGGCTTGGCCCCCTCCACAAGACAGATTCCCAGACTCTGGTGAATCCAATAAGACATGGTCATAGCCTACTTTTCAGACCCTGAACCTGGAGTGCCAACAGCTATGCAAACCCAAAGAGCCAGAAAGACTCCTCCCCATGACACTCCCTTCCTAATTTGGAGGCACTATTAATATCCAAGTTATGTTTGCCAAAATTTTCCTTTATGTTGAGGAAAAATTTCTACTCTAAGGGGCTGCTGAATATCACTCTTGTGCAAATAAAAATATTTTAAAAGTCAGTCTACTGCTAAAAGGAGTACATTTATGGCAATGGGGACATTTGTAGGTAAGTTCTATGCATGCCAAATTTAGGAGTAGGCTTCAGCCTGAATGATTTTAACCTACTACCTAGAGAATGATCTCAAGGAACTATAGAAAGGTTGAGGGTACCAAACTAGAGCAGGCAAATCCAAACCTGATGCAGTGGAAAATAATCAGGAATCATGCCATTTTGACTCCCCCATCAGGATCTCTGAAGAAAGTGATGGTATCCATTTTCAAATAAAAATCTATGGCTCAAAACCTTCTCCTATAGTTTACTCCCCACCTTAGTGTTTATTTGTGTGGATACAACCTGAATGACCTGATTCATTTCTGATTCATTTCATCTGAACAACTGCATAATCACAGTACCAGAATAGAGCCTTGAGGGGTTAAAAGGTGAGTGGAGAATGTGGGGGAGTTGCAGCTAATTTCAATGTAAGATGGGCAATTAAATCAAGTATGACTTGGTCAGCAGAACCGCATGGAAAGACAAGTGACTTATAAATAGAATTTCAAGGTGGGGGAAGTGAAGGCCAAAATCTCTTTTCCTGTGACTGCATTCTCAATGATAATTTGACAAAGGCACAAGGGTCCAAAAATTATAGAGGAGAAAATGTCTAACCTTTAGCCTAATGTCTAATTACAATAAGAGAATGCAATAAAATATTCCAGAAAGCAAAAAATACACTCAGAGAATAAAAATCAGGGAAAATTATTCTAGTTCTGAACCAATTACTAATGAGACAGAATATCACCCAGTTGTTGGAACCTTGTTAAAGCAAAGGAAGTTAAAAGAAATAAGAGAGGAAAACTTTCAGCAGTAAGATGATTGAAATGAAAGGGGCTCCAGCCACATAAAAAAGGTTAAAAGATAAAGAACACAATTCCTTTTAGTGGAGAGCATCACACAAAGATATGGCAGAATCTGACAAAGAAGAGGCAGACTGTGGGTTAATGGAACATGTTTCAAACCATCATGGTTTCTGCTTTCTGGATTCATCATGGCTCTAGATCATCACTTGGACACTGAAATTTTCTACATGAGACCCAATGCCTATGGAGGGGTGGATTAAATAGAGCAGTGAAAGTTTAAAGCAAGATATCCAGATGGGTGCTGGGGACAGTTTTTAGTTGCAAGGACAAAGCCAATTGTTATACAGGCTGCCTCCATAAGCCTTTGACACACAACATGAACATAATTGAAGAAAAATTGCTGCCTACCATTAAAAGTCCATGTTTTCTAATTAACATGTAAAGAAAATAGTCTCAAAAGGGTTATTTAGAGATGTTTAGCATATCCATTGTAGCATGTCAATTCAACCCCATGAAGCCTGATTGGCCACAGGTGTAACTGGGCCATTTCAAGAAAAGGGTAAGCTCCTGCCAGGGGCCAGAATGAGCACAGTAACAGGAGAGAGCAAGAGTACCATGGGAGGACTGCATTGGGACTAGTGGGTTAGGAGGTTCTACAAAACCAAGAGATGTGTTAACTCAGTGGAGGAAATCCTTTCAAATGTGTGTGTGTGTGTGTATTAAATCATCACATACACTTAAAATATCTTACATTATTATTTGCCAATTATATTTCAATAAAGCTGGGGGGCGAGGATACAAAGCAATCACTGACCATTCAGTCCATCAGGGCTTGGGATACACAAAAATGCTTTCTATGGGTCGGTGAGCTATAGACCACACCTGGTCTGATGCTGAGGCGAAGTTAGTTTTGCAAATAGCTCTGACAGCGACTATCCTCTTTTCTTCGGAAGAAAGCATTGGTAACTTTGGGTCACTGCTGTCTCTAGAACAGATTCATTCACTTCGGCAGATCTGACTTGAACCTGCTTCTGGTTTCAACCATCTCTGACCACATCACCTATCACTGTGCTCTTCGACTTGCTGTTTCTAATGGAAAGGCTCAGGGGAGAGGAGGATAGCTGTACAATCAAACCAATGCTTCTACTTCATGTGTCCAAAACCAAAAAAAGCAATTTTACCAATACTACTCTGTAGGCAGGGATCATGGGGGTCTATAAACACGCTACCCCTTAGGTGTGAAAATTCTGCCAGAAATGCAACATTTTCTGGGATATTTCCAAAAGCAGTGTGACTAGAAGGGAGCCCCCCACTGTGACATGGTGTCCAGGCTAAAGGAACACACTGGCCACATTTAGTTGAACAGTCATTGGATCTGTAAAAACAGCTGCACTGCTCAGTCTGAATGTATTTGAAATCCCTGGCCTATTTTGCATTAGCATGAACCTCTAAGAAGGTCTGTTACGTGTTGTAATTGGACCCTCAATGCATTTCAGGCTGCAATTTGACAAAAAGTATTTACTTGGGCAGTGCTGAACCAAGAGTCACATCCTCTCACCTCTTCCACTGGGAAGGGAACTGGAGTTAATGCTTTCAGGACAGGAATAGCATCAATTTGAGTATCACATCTCATACATTGATCCTTCAGAGCTTTGAACAAAGAACAGAATATTAGTCCCCTCATTGCCCAAGGAGGATGTTAACCTGCACCCCTGCAAGAGCGAGGACACCACTAAAGTCACCTTCCCCCGCTGGATGGGCCAGCTGCCAACTGTGAACGGGAACTTGGTTAGAGTAAAAGATTCTTTGTCAGGAATGTGGAAATTGTGACATTAGGGACTAGCCTGGGCTGGAGGATAAAGCTTCAATGAAATTTGCAAGTTCATTTTGGTTTATATACCTGTTGGAGCTGAGACATTAAATGCAGACGGCTTTTAATCTAGGTATTTTAAACACTACTTGATACCGTGGACTAGTGCCACTCAACAGAGAGTACTTCAAGGACAGAGCTATCTCTGAACCAGAATAAGACCCCAGGAAAGCTGATTCAGCCCAGAGCATTTGGGACGGGGTTATTTTCTTTTGTTTCAACATTCACTTTTGACAGAACTGGCTTTTCTCTTCGCCCCTGCTGGAGAGCTAATAACTTCCTTCAGGTTCACCTTACTTCAGTCCCCCACACAGGCGAGTGCAGCTGACTCAATATGCAGGTATGTGTGTGTGCTCTATTTACATTGATTTTTATCAGTCATTTGTTATCAAGATATCGAGAGAGATGCCCTAAGAAAGCAAGCACAGGAACGGGTCAGGTAAGTTAGTTTGACAAAAAAAACAACATGGAAGAAATAACTATGGAGCAGAGGCTGCTATTCAGTATTTAGAGCAAGTCACAGGCAATACAAAAGGAAGATTACAGCCAACCCCTCTCCTGTCTCAGGCAGTGCTATTTGTTCCTGAGATTTCTAAAGATGTGTTCAATTCCTGCACACATCTGAGAGTTCTACAACTGTGGCTAACATTGAAAATAAATAATCCAAATCAGCTTGGCCATATTAACTGTGAAATCCACTTTACTAGTGAGATAGAATTTACTTCAGGCCATATAGGTCAATAGCTTTGGAGAGGGAATTCCAAAGATGAAGGCCCTTCATAGAAAATGCTCAGCCTTCAGACCTGTGTAGTTCTAAATCAGAGGGCTTAGCACCTCCAAGCCCTCCAGCTGCTGTGAGGGCAAACCCAGGAAAGAGGTGGTCATTGGATATAACCTAAATCCCCTCTCCGCTGCCTCTCCTCAACCCCTGAAACAGAATGCTGTTGAGGTCTGCTACCTTGATTCCCCTGAAAGCAAAGAGGCAACTCATGAGGTATGGAAGCCTGGAGGGAACAAAGGCAAGTGTGAACGTGTGTGAGCTCATACTTTGGCATGATGAAAAGTAGGTACTCTTCAAAAGGTCTGCTCTGTGGCAGAGGGGCTCGTTACTGAGAGAAGAGCTTCACTGCCCACACAAAGGCAAGTAGAGAGGGAAGGGGCTCAGTGAGGTTAGAATGCAGACAATATGGAACCAGAGATTGCTGAATCTTAAAATCTGCGGGCTACGAGCAAAGTAATTTAAAGATATTGGTAAGGGCAAAGAGCAAAGAATGGACTTGGCAGGAAGATGTGTTTTCCTGTTTACTATGTGCAGGTAGCTTTTGGAAATTTTAGTTGAAAAAAATTTTATCAGCCAAAATGAAAATGAATCTGGGGTAGGCAGAATAATGGCCCCTAGAGAGGTCTTCATTCTAATTTCCGGAAACTGTGGATATGTTAGGTTACGTGGCAAAGGGGAATTAAGGATGTAGATGGAATTAAGGTTGATAATCAGCTAAACCTAAAATAAATAGATTATTCTGGATTATACTCATGGTCCTAGTATAATCACACTGGGTGCTTATAAGTGGAAGAGGAAGGCAGAAGAAGGTGCTGGCTGTTGCTGGCTTTGAAGATGAACCAAGAAGGCCATGAACCAAGAACTGTGGTACCAGCAAGGAAGCAGATTCTCCCTTAGAGCTTCCAAAAGAGAACACAGCTCTGTCTATACCTTGCCTTTACTTCACTGAGCTCATGATCACCAAGTAGAAGATAATAAATTTGTGTTGTTTTCTGTCACTTAGTTGGTGATAATTTATTAGAACAGCAATGGGAAACTAATACAGAGCCGAAGAGTTGCTTGACACGTAAAGGTGCAGTTTTTGCATTAAGCTCTGTCTGGGATGATGACTGCCAGGAAATCAACAAACACTTGAGGAAAAGAAAATGGAATTTGTTGCCTAAATGGAAGGCATGTTACTCTTTCTGCTTGGTTGGCTAGCTAGCATCCTGGTTTCATCTCCTGCATTTTATGTGGTAAACAGCTGGGAATGAGAATAATATTTAGCACTTATTATCCCAGGAGAACTAATTTTCAACACAGAGTTGATCCTACACTGCTAGGTTGATCCTAAGGGACAACCTGTTAAGGGATCAACCATATAGCTAAAGGCCATTCGACCAAAGGATGGGACAGTCACCTGTCATCTTGAGTTTTCTGAACACCGGAAGCCCCGCTGGTGCAAAATACTGCTCTCTGCACTCCTGGGGGTGGGGTGGAGAAGATGGTCCTGTTTTACTTTCATATTCAGGACAAGGTTACAGAAAAAACACTGGCTATACCACTTTCAAGGTCATTCAAAAAAGTCAGTGTTACAGCTAGAAAAGAACTCCAAGACAGGGAAAGCTGGGTTTCCAAATCACCAAAACACATTCACCTGAGAAATGAAAACTAAATTAAGTTTAGGTGGCAAAATGAGAATGGAAAAATGTACCTGAGATCAAATATCCAACGTGACCCTGCTTTTCTTTTAATTTGAATGACTCTTCATGCGACATGTAAGCTAAACTATTTAGGATTTGATCCATCTCTATGAATGACATCATATGTTTTTAAATATAATGCACTATTCACAGCACATGGCACATAACTATTCATGAATGATCTACATCCTTTCATAGACACTACTAAAGTTATTAGAAAAGACTGGAGAGAGACTAAGGTGGGGTTTATTAAAGATACTGTCTCGTTCATTTGCACCCCAATGATTACTACCTGGTGGCCCTGTTATATTTTCAACAAGTGGCTAATGGGCATGGTCTGGTGCTAACTGAACCTCAGGACTGAGGAGGAGCGAGTGGGTGAGCCCTGGGGCGTGGTCTTCTCTGAATGGGCAAGCACATTTTCAACACAATTGGCTGCCTAATCGCGTGTTGCAAACTTGGCTGATGTATTTGGATGTGTAAGCAATTATGTTTCTGCTAAAAGCCCTGGTTGGTAATGCTTTTGTTCTCTATTTCTTACAACTGAACTAACAGAGGGAAGAAATTGTATGAAAATGGTTTTCAGTATGTTTTGTTTTGCTTTTTAACTTTTCTTTTCAAAACATTTTTCAATTAAGCTAGCCAATAGATCTATGGTTTATTATACCTCCAAACACCACATAAAATAGATAACAAAGAGAAAAAGAAACACAGTGGGTAGTAAAAATAGTTTGGGTAATAAAACAACTTCTGATAAAAAAAAAAGCCTACATGTTTGCATTAAACTACATTATTTATATGTGATTAATTGTACTGAGTATCTCTCTGTACTCAGCCTGTACTCAGCCACAGGGTTGATTCTGAGTATTGAAGGGTAACACTGTGGTCCCTAACCTTAAGAAACATCTGTTCAAGTAGGCCTTTCTACTGGCTAAATGTCTGAGTCACCTGAAATTTCATGAAATAATGCTGTTCATTTCCAAAAGAATGATAACCCAAAACCACAGGTTCTGGATATTTTGCTTCTCAAGTCCATACCTTAGCATTCACTAAGATTTCTGCAGCCCATCTAACACATCATGTTGCTAATTAATCTCAAAACTGTTACCCATTAACTCACTGGGTGCTAAGAAAAAGTAGTCATGTTGTTGCCTCAACTCACTTGGGAAATTAGACCGCAAACAAACAAAAAAATTTAAAACAGCCGTATCTTTCACAGAAATACGGAAGTCAGGTCTCTATAAACACTTGGGCTTGCAATCACTTCCTGCAGACATTGCACACAAAAGCACTTCAGAATTTCAACCTGAGAACTTATTCTTTTATTAAAATGTCTCCATGTGCAAAGCCAAACTCAACGCTTCCTGTGTAAGCAGTTGTGGGAAACTATAAGCTCGACATTTGAATTCCAATTCTGCAACACTAGGGATGTCACTGTAGCCCTTTCCCATCTGATAAGTGGGATAGGAAATTTCTCCTATCACAGACTGGTTATGAGCATCAAATATGACATATGAGAATTGGCCTAGGAGAGTGCCTGGGCGCACAGAGAATCTCCGAAGACCTACATCTGAGTGAGGAACCCCGGAAACATCTAGCTTCAAAAATCAACAGGGCTCCACACCAACACTCACAGGCTTCGCAAACCAAGAGGGCTCTTAAAGGGCCCGCGACCCCCCTTGTGGACTCACCTGCCCAAAGGTCCAGCACAGAAGCAGCCAGTAGAGAAGTGATCAGACTGAGACACATATTTGCTGGTCTTGGAGCATTGGTCTGGGGAGCAGGCGTCTAGTTTGGTAAGAATCTGCAGGCCCGCTAGGACGCCTTCCTAGGGAGCTGCTGCTGGGTCCCATCTTTCCGCTCACCACGTTCTGTGCTCCAGTGCGCAGGCGCCAACTTTTTTTTTTTTCTTTCTTTCTAGCCCTAAGCCTTATTAAAGAGCTGAAGTAAGTACGGACAGTAAGATTTTCAAAATATATTTGTAAACTCTGTCAAGAAGATTTCATGGCTTTACATGACAATGGAGGTTTAGTATCGAAGGTGATTGTATGAATTTCTCTGGTGTTCAGCATTAAAAGTATAGTTTACCTTATTGAGAACTGATAAGATGATGTCACCTTGAAGGAGTTTTCACGGCCATCTTGGCCTTTTGTATATCTGCATGACTTTGAAGTTTGGAGGTATCAATGAAAAGAATAACATTTAACATTCACTGTCACACTTAGCAAATGAGCGTACACAATGAGCCTAGATTTTACTTTCGCTGAAATTCTTCCCAGTATAGTCAATTATTGCTCATAAAAATAAACACCAACTTCCTGATCTTTAAAGTGCTCTTAGTCTCCTGGAAATAGCCCATGATTTTTGGAGGCACAGAAATCAACACAGTGAGTGTTCATGCAGACTTAGCTCTTACTTCCACTGCCAGACACTGACTAATTTTCTTGGTTGACTTTCTCATATCATATTCTTCCCTTTTGAGTCAGAGTAATGCCATGTATCACCAGGGCTTGGGCAGGGGTGTTTTGGATTGTATAAGATACAGACTGGGCTAAAAGCCCAGGATATATCAGGGGCTGACCGATAACCTCACCAGTGGGTGGTGATTCAAGTATGGACGTAGGCCAGGAGTCCAAAGGGCAATCCTAATCCCAGAAGATCATTCTTAAGGAAAGCAGAGGCAGGACATCCTCCTCATGAACAAACAGAGGCATAGTGGGAAACCCATGGGCAAGGATAAAAACCACCAACAGGGGTTATTGTAGATGTCAGGATAACCAGAATATGTGTGTAGGGAGGAGGCTGTGCAAGCACAGGGAACTTCAGACACAAAGGCAGACTCAAGAGGGACAATTGTCCTATTGAGGTTTGTGGTTTCTGGGGAAATGATTTGATGAAAAGCCAGAAGACTACTGAAGAAATTTTTATTTTCTCCTATACCAGACCATATCTGGGAAGTCGAGATGTGGGAGGCTGAGAAGTCTGATGAGGCACTGAGGCAGGCAGAGCTTTCGAGTGAAAACCTGGTATGCCTGGTGACGAAGGACTCTGGACTCCAGCAGCTGCTTGTAACCCATCCAAAGTGGGTTAACCACTGATTGCTCTCAGTTGTGTTCATGAAAAGGCTCTTTTCTTTCTTTCCACAATCAGCTCCTCTTCTAGGAATCTCTGTTTTGGTTAATGTCTCCAACGTGCTCCTCTAATAGGATGTTCAGGTTGAAGTATTCATCGAAAGATTGCTAAAGGGACTTTTTTGGGAGGGAGGGGGAGACGATTGCCTTTTGTGGGGAGGGATTGGAAGTTGTGCTAACTTCTCATTCCAAACCTAGTAAGGGGGCTTCTGGGAGACAATGCCAAGAACTTTTCAATGTGTTCCGTGAAGTTGGGAGACTGGAAGGACTGGTGCCTGACTCTTTAATAGACAAAATTTGGTCTGTGTTGGTGAGAGAGCCAGTGTGGGGGTTAGTGGAGTCCTGCCTGACTATGGCAGTAAGAGGCTGGAAAAGGAGAGCATGTGGGCTTGGTGGAAGAATCAGAAAGCAACCACTTTGAAAAAGGCTTTCTAGTTATTCTTTTTGCCTCCCAAAAGGATTCCCCCTTTAAAAAAAAAAAAAAAAAGGCAACTTATACATAAGCTAGGCCCAGAATGAACCTCCAAAGCAAGTAAGGGCTGGAGCTTCGTGCCTTTCCTGCCTCAACACTTTCAGAACCATCCCCTAGCCACTTACCTCTCCCTAGCCATTTTGATCCTGCTGACCAGAATGTGCAGCTGTGAGGAGGGAGATGGGCGGGGCTACGAAGCAGATGAAGGTAACCATGGTACTCACCCCATAACACAGCTGCAGCCCAAAGCGAATCTGAGCTACAGGAGGGCAGAGGATGTCATTCAAAGTCAAGATCACAGTTTTGACTAAAACATGAAACTGTGCTCTAAATGTCCTATCAGGGCATTTTGTGATCTCAAGTGATAATGGAAATGTTTACTACCAAAAAGTGAGCTGAGGAGCCATGAGACTTGCCCAAGTTCTAATCTGGTACAGCAGATCATCCCACTAAATAAAGCTTAGAAAGTGACCAAAATGAATTAATTACCTTTTCATTATATACTTGTAGTGATCGCTGTTCAATTTATGTTTCATACACTTGGTCACCTAAGTTGGACATCTAAGAAACACCCTAGACTCCTCCCTTTTTCTCATCTTCCACGTTTGCTCTGCCAATCAAAACCTAGAGATTTTACTTGTGAAATGTTTTAACTTATTCCTTCGTCTTCATGCTAAACTCTGCTTTGGTTGAGGTCTTCATCAAACTGACTATGTTTCCTTAACTGAATCTGAGCCTCTATGTCCCCATTAAATATGCTTTGAAAAGTACAGCAATTCCAAAGAGAAAGAGTTAATGTTTTATATTGACTTCCCAACTGGACTCTTGAAAAGAGAAAGAGAAAGCTCAGTGAGGCATAGGAGGTATAAGCCATAACAATACATTGGAAAGATAATCAATGGATCACCCTCTCCATCACATGCAGGTAGAGAGAGGTGATGGTACTACATTTTTTTTCAACCTAATTCATATTCGTATCTCTTTTTCTTTATATTCAGGTCTTTTCCTATTTTATTTGTAAATTCATTACCTGTTTGTCAGTTGACAGGCAACCTGAGTTGGGCTGAGATCTTGATCTGAGCTAAAGTTAGACGCTCGGCTCCCTGAGCCACTCAGGTACCTTGAGAGAGAGAGAATCTTAAGCAGGCTCCACACTCATTACAGAGCCCAATGCAGGGCTTAATCCCACAACGCTAGGATCATGACCTGAACCGAAATCAAGAGTCAGACTCTCAACTGACTGAGCCACCCAGGCATCTCAAGAGTTGGATATATTTAATAATACCAAACCACAGAGCATTTCTTTTTTAAAAAGGAAAACAATGGGAGAGAAAGTGAATAACATATTGATGTTGAAAAGTCAAAATTTAAAATGTTATCTATTTCTTCCGTCCCACAATAACAGCCATAATGATACTACTAACATTCACTGAACAGTTCTCATGTACTGGAATACTCACAGTCACTTTATTCTCCTAAATAGGATATTTTCTTATATATTCTTACAAATAGGATGCAGGCTTATTGAGGGTAAGGCTCTCTCTTGGACTTTATTCATGGCTGTGCTCTCCCGGGCCTCAAGCATGGTCTGGTTTGTCATCGACACCGAATAGATATTTGTTGAATAAGTGAGGGAATGGACTCATTGGGCCTTCTCTCACAAAGCCCTTTGAGGTAGGCATGTTCATCGCACTCATCCAACAGTTCGTGAACCTGATCTACTGAACCACGAGGCCCTCAGGCTTCTTCCAGTGGCCTCTGCATCTACTCAGACTAGCCTGTGATGACTTGCCCTCTGGCTCTCATTGTTGGTTCTACTTCTTTTTACCATTTATGTATTCATTCAGTGTGACAGAGAGAACACGTGTGTGCACACGCATACAGGTGTGCGTGCTAGTGAGAGAGGAACAGAGAGAGAGGTAGCGGGAGAATCCCAAGCAGGCTCCATGACCATGAGATCACCACGAGAGCATGACCCGAGCCGAAATCAAAAGTCGGATGCTTAACTGACTGAGGCACCCAGGTGCCCCTGCTCTACTTCTATGTCTAGTTCCTGTCTCCCTCACATCACTTTCAATGCAAAAAGGCCAAGCCAGCAGCTATGACCCACAGCTGTAGAGCCAATTAGTGGTGAAGATACTTAGGAGCCAAAATTTGTGATTCTGAGTCACTAGCCTCCTCATTCCAAGCCAGCTTGCCCCAACCAGAACAAAGAACTCATTATTTCTTGAAGCTGGATATTGATTAGCTCTTGAAAGCTGTGCACTTTTGCTGGGTTTTTGTTTGTTAGTTTTAACCACTGAAAAGATAATTACTTAGGTCATGATTACTAAGTTTAGTCATTAGGTTTAGATTTTTTTTTTTTAGGTGTATATTTGCAATAAAGTGAATCAGATGATAGTAAAGCAGAAAGAAACTTGCACGGACATTGGTGAAACACTTTTTTTCCTAAACATATGAGCAAACTGTGACACAAAGGGAGAGGGAACCTGTTCGAGGTATCCCACAGAGTCAGTGAAAGAATCATAGGAAGACACTAAGCCTCCAGAGACCTAGCCCCATGCCTTCCACATCCATGATTTAGGCTGGCTGCCTCGTCACGGGGTTCATCTTTCAGGCATTTGATTCAACTACACACCAATTTTAGAACAGGACACGTCAAGTTGGATGAGACCAATGATTTTCTTCTACCTATTATGCTTTTTTGAAAAGTGGCAACAGGAAAAAATATATGGCAGTTTGCTACCTACCACTTAGTACTGGAATGACTTTTATGCTCCCCTATTACATGTGTTCTGTAAGGTCCTACACAATTCTCAAGTCAGAACAGGCTCACATCCCACAATTCTGTACCCAGAAAAGGATATTAGAAATTGAATGCCCACTAAGGGGATACAGAATTTTATGAGGTCCTTATATAACAAACACCTTTTTGAGGGGGGTGCAGGAAGAGGTGAGTGGAAAGAAATTCAACTCCGAAATATAAATATGTTTGGACAAGTACATTGAGAACACAGTGAAATCACACTCCTAACCCAGCACCTTTCAAGGAAAGAAATCCTTGCCAACACTTCAACTTAATATTGCCTAACTGACTTGAGGAACCCATGGCCCAGTGGAAGGATGGTGAGGAGGCAGAAAATTCTACTCTGAGGGAAACCCTGAGGTGGCTCAGGCCATCTGCCACCCACAGCCAGAAGCTGCTCTTACATATGATTGCCCTAGCATAGTCCATTGAGAGGGTCAAAATTGAGTCTGTTCTATTTGATACGGATCTACTGTGACCATCACTGTTGGTTTCTTGATTGGGAAGAGAGTCTATTTTCCTTAGGGCCTAACAACAGGCAGCACAGGGGAAGGTGGACAGAAACTGTGTGCTGATGAGTGGGGACTGGCATGGCCAGCTGTGGGATCTTATGAGCTACACTGTGTTCTCCATAATCACAAGAGCAAGGGCTTCAGGAATCAGAGTTCCAGAGACTGGGATAAAAGAGATTGGATCCAGAGGCTACTGTTGTAACACGTACTCGTGTCGTCTACCCCTCCATCCAGATGGGGTCTAAGAAACATGGTTAGATAAACATGACGAAGGGCAAACTGAGTGAGACTTTTCATTAAGGTAGCACTTCGGGAGTTCTCATGTAATAGGTCTTCCAGGTCCCTTCATTTAGAGGAGAAGCTGAGCTAAAACAATGCATCAGAATGAGTATTAAATCAACATTCAATAGTGGCAGATAAGGAGAATATATGTGAGAACCAGGTGTCAGAGACTGGAAACAACCAAAACGTTGGATTCTTTAATGAGACTCACAGAGATTTTCATGGCTGTTGGGAAACAAGTTTGACCTATAGAAGTATTTTAAAATTTATTTAATTCTATGCAATCTTATTCCTTTATATTCACTTTGAACTGAATTCTATTATCAAAGAGGTCAAAACTATAAATCAATGTGTGGCATTAGTAGCAAGCTTTTGATATTATTACAAGACTTTTAACATCTAGGTCCAATATCTCCAGATGAAATGTTTCTATTGACATTCTGTTGATTTGGTTTCTTGCAGATTAGCTGTTTAGTTGTCACTTCTCTGATGATGGGCCACCAATAGAGCATCTCTATGTTGTTGTAGATTTCAATTCCAAGGACTCTCAGCTTGGTGCTTACTCAAATTTTTGAAAAAAGTTTTCAATTTTTCCCCCCAAAGCCTTTTTTTTTTTTTTTGGCTCTGGAGACTCTGTGAATATATGATCATAATAACTCTATATTAGGCGAAATGTCATTTTTAAATTTTATCACTTTTCCCCTAAGATGTCTTGTTAATTTTTTTCAGCACATTTTATCTAAAAGGATTGAGAGCTTTTAAATGTTGCATTTTCTATAGCATCATTTATATATATATTTAAAGGATAATTAAGCAGGAGAGGCAGGTCAGGTGTTCGCTCCCATGTGTCTCATGCCCCATGATACTAAAGATGTTGCCTGCCTTTGGAGGTAGGAAGAGAGTGGTGGCTCAGGGGCTTGGCCTCAGATCAGCATCCTGTGTAGTGTTACAGGAACATGCTAGCTGCTCGGTGCAATCGCCCCAGGGCAATAGCAAATTGTTACTGAACACACAGATCAATCTGCAAGGGATTAAGAAGAGAACCACAGAGCTAGTCAAGTTTCAAACTGATGACCTCTTCTATTTTGTAATCGTGACATGAAGAGGTAAACAATTATGTATCATGTCAGATACGTAGCAGGTACATTTTCTTTAGCAACTTTTTGAGTATGTCTTCTCCTTTCTTAGCACCCTACCCTCTACATGTGAATGTTCTCTGTCAAACCTTTTGACCTCACTGATCCTCAAATATGAAGACAGGACAGTCATTTCTCTTACGTAGATGTTTTTATTTTCTACAGGAGCATGGAAAACTAAAGACCCATGAATTTGAAAGATCAGATCAGCTTCAACTTTAGGAGACTGGAGGATATTTATTTCAAAGACTCTCAACCAAACCTTCACATAAGAGTGTGGAATCAACAATATACATTTAGGGCTTAAAGTTATGGTTTTATTTCTAAAGTATGCATGTGTATGCATACTGACTTACATCAGCATCAATACAAGAGGCAAATTCCCCAGAAAACTATAAACTCTTTACTCACTACTGATCTTTCCATTTACTTTCCATTCACATCGCTCCTCTTAGTCTGTGTTGTTAGTGACTGAATATAGAGAGTGAAGGGAATATATATCAAATTGGGGGTAAACCATACTTTATTATCTCTTAAAAATTTTTGTATGCAAACTACTGTTTGTTTGTTTGTTTATAGGCCAAGCATATGAAAGCATGCACGAGTGTGGGATGGGCAGAAAGAGAGAGGAGAGAGAGAATCCTAAGCAGGTTCCCTGCTGTCAGCTCAGAGCCGGGCATGGGGCTGGAACTCACCGACCGTGAGATCGTGACCTGAGCTGAGATCAAGTCAGATACTTAACTTACTGAGCCATCCAGGTGCCCCTGTACGCAATTTAAAAACTGAATAATGGTGGGGTACCTGGGTGGCTCAGTCAGGTGAGCGTGCGACTTCGGCTCAGGTCATGATCTCATGGTTCATGGGCTTGAGCCCCGCATCAGGCTCTGTGCTGACAGCTCAGAGCCTGGAGCCTGCTTTGGATTCCGTGTCTCCCTCTCCCTCCTCCTCTCTCTCTCTCTCTCTCTCTCTCTCTCTCTCTCTCTCAAAAATAAATAAACACTAAAAAAAATTCAAAACACCTGATTAATGGCAAAAAGATGTAGTTTAGTTTCTTTTCTGTCATTGGCATTTAAATGTTAGAATTTGTCTGAATATCATTTTATAAAGGATTTGAAACAGTAAAGACTTGAAGACTTAGCTTTGATTTCTCCTGCCTGGAGAAAATATTTAGAATGTGACTTGCCACCTGTATTTCTCTTCTGTTCAGTTAGATTTAGGTTGCCATATCGTTATTATTTTTAACTTTAACAAAATAATTTAGTGACCAGCCTTTTTCACAAAGCTGCTGAATCCTCCATTGATGCAACACAAGGTATCTGGGCACCACAGCATTTTAAACCATAGAGTGACATGAGTCTGAATTTAGATAAGTACAAAACGTTTGCTGAATAAGTTTTACTTTTTTTTTTTTAAATCATTGGTTTTAATCTGTAAATTTTTCCTCCTGTATCAGAGCAGAGAGAGTGTAAGGAGTGGATTCACACCTTGTTATACAGCCTTAAGTAAATTAATAAAACACACTGGGTGGGGCAAGTTGGTATTCATTTACTTTCAACTAATTGAGAATGAAAACTGAATTCTGAGTTTCAAGAAAATTAATCTCACGTTCACCTTTCCGTGGAAACAATTTTTTATCCTGTGGAAAGCTCTTTAGGCCAGGTCCTCTTTCACTGGGATGACAGAAAACATTAAATTACGCATAAAATAAAAATATACTCAACATACTCATTTTCCTTTTATTTTGGATTATGACAGATCTAGGACTATATACTGAAGTTAAAGAAAAACTTTCTTCTGCAGAGACCCTATCTGGGCCACTAATAAAGGTCTGGACTGATCCCTGGAGGCGTAAGAAGTGTTCCCTTAGAA
>NW_026527013.1:132506935-132534435 GCF_024362965.1 Panthera pardus | reverse complement strand
AGTACACATGCTTAGAATATCTTAAGGACTTTGATAAACACAAAGTTTTTAGATTTTATCTTCATAAACTTCTCCAGATGCCCTTAGAGACATATTGTTTAAAGCAAAAATAAAACAAAATTCTGAAAAATGAAAATACATACATTATTTGGCTGGTGATGAGACACTTAATGAAATTTGAAACCGAGGTTATATTTTGAAATGGATAATGGAATATGCCACAAGAACATTTACTTTGTTATTTTTGTAAGTGGCCTTTAATAAACCGAACATTCCAAGTGCATCAATTTAAATGTTATCATTTCAAGCGCTGCATAGAGTACAAGAAAAATTATTTGAAAACTGCATTTGGTTAGAAATAATATCACATGTATGAAAAAATATTGCAACAGAACAAAAAGTTTAATAAGCTTCAGAGCAGTTGATTTGGTCACTAGTTTTATTTGGTGAAAACAATTCATATTTTGGTTTGATTTTTTTTTCGGTTTTTAATCTTCCTTTTGATATTCCTGGATCCTTACTGGGCTCATGTTCCATCTGATAACAACCGAACTGTTGCCCTGGAGTTGGGGGAGGGAGAGGGGGTTACTTAAACAGCTATTCCTTTACAAGTGAACAGTGGTAAGTCAGAGTCCAGAAGATTGTAACTTTTGTCAAAGGAGTATCAGGGTATATGAAAAAGAGTTAAAAGCCAGTCAGGAAAGCCAATCGTGAGTGATGGTTCCTGGAACTGTTCGCACATTTTGCACGCATGGGCAAAGAACACTGAAATGTCCCCCAATGTTTCTACTGTATCCAGCTTCTATCAGCTCTAATCTCGCAATTCTCAGTATGGATTGTTCCCTAGGGGTAGGTTAGAGTCTATGGGAAGTGGCCATTATAAGACCATTATTGCACTCTGTGGGGTAAATCATGAAATTATATTGTAGCCAATACAAATAAAAAGCCAAGGAGAGAGTTTGTCATTGATATTTAATGAAACTGACATTACTGTGTGTACGTTTTATGTGTGTAAAAAGTTGTGTTAAATCCAAAGCACGGTACTACTGATGTAAGGGAGCCATTGTAGTCTGCAAGGTATTATTTATTGTCCTGCACAAGATATTATTAAATAAAACTCTCTCAGGAGCCCTGAAATAACTAATGTTATTTGTTAAAGAATAAATTATAAATTAGAAAAGTAGGGCTTCTGATATATGCATATGATGAATTTGCAGATACTTTTTTATGTGATGAATAAACTACTTGGTTCATGTGCATAAAATGTACACCATGGAGGTACTGGAATGATGTATAAGCATGCGCTTGGGTGTGTGTGTGTGTGTGTGTGTGTACCTATAAATGATTTCAGGATAGCAAAGTTCTGAAATTATAAAAGCTGTTTATGAGGATTATTTCAAAGACAAAACCAATTATTTTGACTAAAAAAATCTACCAACTGAATTCAACAACTACTTTAACTGAAGGTTTCATTGAATTAGCCAATAGTTTGAGTAAAATGACTGATAAACCAACTCGTTAGTATGGTATCACATAGACATGTCCAGAATTTTAAACACTTATTAAAATCTAATGTTAATATTCCCAAAGTACCATCTAAAATATACAAATGAAATCTTCTAATAAGATTACTTGTGAAAGTTCATATTCATTTAATGACTTTTATTAAAAATGACGTTTGGATTTAATAATCACTATAAGTTGAATTTATAATTTTAGATTTTCCAGGTTCAATCTGGGATTCAGAACATTTTAGTAAATGCTAAACTCTAAGTACTGGAAATAATTAGAATAAACTCCTAAGGTTAATATGATAGAACTTTTTCCAATTAGGTCCTCATAAATGACCTATGAATATTCAAAATTTTCAAGCTTAAATAGCTGAATATTTCTAAACAGATACTTAACAGCTGGTAAGATATACATAGATATCTAGCACTGTTTTATGGGATTACCCTCAGTCAATTAATATTATTTTGGGCACCCCATATTTTAGCTAAAGATGTGACCTCATATGTAGTTGGCGTGTCCTAATGTTCAGGGCTCTGAGAAGACGTAAGTGGTCTCCCTTCTCTGACTCTGTTTCCTGATTTCCTGCCACACTTTCACTGGCCCCTCAGCTAGAGTGCTGCCATATCATGGGTATCCAATTCATTTGGGTTTACTTTTCCGGGTTGGATTTTAACTGAATAAGGAACCTGTGGGAAAGACTCAAGTTCTGGATAAAGAGGAATATCAAACAGGATGCATTTTTAAAACACACACACATAGAGATAATTTTTTAAACACGATAGCTATAAAGGTATGTTCTATTGCATTTTTGAAGAATTTTACTATGCAAGGGCTAGTTATTTCATTACATCACTGCCTTGAACAAAAATCTGTCTGAAGTGAGACAAGAGGATGAGACAGGATTAAGCCAAAAACTCTCAGCCATTCTCAACAGGTAGGACTCAACTGACCCTTGAACAACAGCATTTCTGAATAATAAGCTTTATTCCAGATGCCAAATATCATCCTTAAACATCATTCATGCTCAGCTGGCTACTCCAAATCACTTTATATGCTGACTTAGTCTATGGGCCCTCTTCAAACCTCTGTGTGTACACAGAACCCCAAATTCCATCCTGCTCTGTGTTTTACCCACGCACATCCTGTCTACTCTTTACAGATCAATTTTTATCTACTTCTAAAGACTTTAACTTGACCAGTGTGCACTGATCTCCCACTTAGCCCCTCCAAAGCATTTTTTTTGATTGATCATTCTGATGCTCGAACCTACAGAACCTTTGAAACTTAAAACTGTACCATAATTTTATTCAACGCTCCTATTGCACAGAGTGGGAGTCACTTTCCAAGTGTTACAAGTACAGGTAAAGCCAGGACTAGTATACATGCTGGCCTCTGCAATGTTTCTTGGAATCTTGTTATTCCTGCTATCCCATGTTGCCTTCATCAAGTGCACTGAACTTAATTCTTTCTAGTGGTGGCGGTACCAAGTCTTGCCAACTAGGCTATGAACTTCACAGATCAGGAGAGCAATGGATATAGCAAGCACCTAGTAAATATGTGTTGATTGGATAAATGACGTGCCATCAAGTCACTCAGAGTTTCATTTGCACTAATTCTAGAGATGTTCTTAATGTTTATTATTGAGAGAGAGAGAGAGAGAGAGAGAGAGAGAGAGGGAGAGCGCAAGTAGGGGAGGGGAGAGAAACAGGGAGACAGAGGATCTGAAGCAGGCTCTGAGCTCACAGCAGAGTGCCTGACATAGGGCTCGAACTCGTGAACCACAAGATCATGACCTGAGCTGAAGTTGGACACTTAACTGACTGAGCCACCCAGGTGCCCCTCATTTGCACTAATTCTAAAAAAATTTCAGGGTGCCTGGCTGGCTCAGTTTGTAGAGCATGCAACTCTTGATCTCAGGGTCATGAGTTCAAGCCCCATGTGGGGCATGAAGCCTACTTGAAAGAGAGAGAGAGGGAAAGTTTCTCTCTGGAACTAAGTATACTTAGAATCCTTACCATCCAGAATTAGTTCACAAACAAGGTATGAGACCTGGGAAAGATGTAAATAAAATTTTCCCTTAAGGCTACAGTATTAGACTGCTAACTTACTAAAAATAAACTATAACCAAAGCTAATCATTATTAATACTCAATTTTTAAAATATTTATTGCTACCAGCACAATATCTAAGAAAGAAATTAAAAAGTAACAAGAGAGATTAAGCATCTCAGAGAATAAGCTTGTTTGAAAGTTATAGGACCTATGCCTGTAGGTGGGGGGGATCTTTTTCAATAAAAATAAAATTCCATCATGATTATCCCCATTCATATTATATTTCACATTTTTGGATCTCCATGCTTCCATGCTCCATATGACACCTGAAGGGAAATTGAACACAAGGAAACCACGTGCCTTTGGTGGGTTGTAGGACAAATAAGACATTAATCTCTTCTGTGGCCATTAGCAACATCTTTCCCTTTTTGTCCCCATTACAGATATTTTCTTTTTAGGAAAAAACGTGGATATTTCTATACTGTTTCTTTTCTTTTCTTTTTTTTTTTCTTTTTTTTTTTTTTTTTACGGTTTGTTCATTTATTTTGAGAGAGGGGAGCCTGACGTGGGCCTTGATCCCATGACTGTGAGATTATGACCTGAGCTGAAATCAAGAGTGGGGTGCTTAACCGAATGAGATACCCCAGGTGCCCCCTGTAGTGTTCACTTTTTTAAGGTACCCTGTGTTAACACCACTGTAAGATCATTAATTTTTTCTTGGGAAAATACTCCCCTCCACCATAGAAACATTTCTGACAATTCAAATAAAATAATGCTTTTAAAGAAACACCCTCTCTGTTCAGTGCTCACCAATTCTGCCTTCTGTATCCTCTTCTCCAGTGAAAATATTTTATAGGTTCTAATTACTAGGGTGTAATTTAAAATAGTAAATTATATGTACTTGGTATTTTGATTAACTTATAAGTATAGTATAAAGTAATACTGAGTAATTTAGGCACCTCATTTATAACCTTTGGTCACGTAGCAGTGGTTAAGTGGTTAATAATATAGTGGGCTTTAAAGATAAAATGGTTGGGTTTGAATCCTGGCTTCCTTACGTCCTAGCTGTGTGACTGGGAAGTTACTCTGTGTGTCCTTTTCTTTACTCATAAAGGAGGAGTAATAAAGAACCCACTTTATACAGTTGTTAGGAGGAGTAAGTGATTTTTTTTTTTATATATGTGAACCACTTAGAACAGTGCCTGGGTCATAAGTGATCAATGAATGTTAGAGACAGTCATGATATAATTACAACCTTAAATACATTTGGGAGAAGATATGTATAAATACATGATCTAATTTTCAACACTGTATGAGTTTAATTAGCTCTAAAAATATTTTAGCCCTTCTCCCAATGTGAGATTTTTATTACTATATCAGAAAAGTCATAAAAGAATGATATATGTCCCCCACATATCAGATGCCAGGCATTAGGGTTATTAAAGTAATCCTAGTAACAGCTGCGCTTCCTTAAAAGTACATTTGAGGTAATAAAGTCAATGGAACAAAATAACATGACATATTAATATAATTATTCCAAAGAATTATTTACTAATAATTTCCTTAACACAGAAACACTAAACCAGAAGCCCAGGTCATATCTTGGATCATTTTTAGATCAACGGAGGAAAGCAAATTTCAGAGTAGAAGGGCCATCATTGAAAAGCCCTGTACACCGACCTCCTACACTTACTCTCCTCCATCATCCATCCCAGGGCTCATCATTAGCTTGCCATTAAAATCATTAACATGTGTGCATTGAATGGTCCAGGCCTGCCTCACATTTGCTGTGCACATTAGGGCTTATGGAGTCTGATAGTGTATGTTTAGCTGAAGAAACCTTACATAGGTTAACTCAAAGTTGACTCAAAAGTGGACATTTTCAGAGATCTAGCAATAAACATACACTTGTTGGGGAATTTTTTTTTCTGCCAAAAATTCCTTTGTGCTGTGTTTTGAGCCACGTCCCCTGTCTGTAATGACGTAAAGAACATCAATCTCACTCTGACAGTAAGAGCCAATAACATGTAACTATTATCTCTTAGTGCCAATAATTAATTTAACAAAAGTGTATGGAATACTTTCCATATATAAGGCACTGTGGGGGCTTTAAATAGCGATCAAAGAATTTGCAGTCTAATATGGAAGAAATATGTACCCAGATAACTACAAGATTGCCCTCCATAAGTGTACTAAGAGAAGGAGTGATTGAGACAGGAGGAGTTCACAGCTGGGAAAGATGATTTGCCTCTAAGAAGACCTGCAATGTATGTATACTCTTAATGGCATTCTTTTAAGACAATAAAGTAAGAGAAAGTTCAAGTGGACAAAAGAGAGAAATCCTTGACTATCCTGATGATAGTTCTTTCTGGGTTTGAGGATGGTTTCGACATTCATCATGCCATGTTTTCCTTTCACTGATTTGAAATTTATGTGCTGCTTCCTTCAGGGATGGCTTGAGGTATCGTACAGATTAAACTGCAGTCCTTAACAGAGTCTTTAATAATAAGTAAAGTAGAAGCTACTTCAAACAAATAAAATCAGTTGTTTCCAGGAACAAAACAGATGATATGCATTTGAAACATCAAAACATTAGCTTTTTTTTTTTTTTTTAACTTATGGACATAATGAAAGAAAGAATAAAACCAGTGGAGTCACTGATTTTTTTTGTTGTCTGAAAACTTGAATAGGGATAATAAAGAGACGTATTTTTAACATATTTTAAGGCAGGAGTCTACGAAGTCTGGATTGGATGATTTTGCCAGCCATTTATTTAGTTATTGGGCACCTAACACAAGCCAGGCATCTGTATTACTACAGACGTAAGAGTACAAACCTTTGGCACAGGAGGACACAGAAAGGTAATCATGTTTGATAGTCACTGTATCACATTGTTCTTACATATGGAAAGTAATTGTTCTTACATATGTTCTTATATATGGAAAGTACTCCATACGCTTTTGTTAAATTAATTATTGGCACTAAGAGATAATAGTTACATGTTATTGGCTCTTACTGTCAGAGTGAGATTGATGTTCTTTACGTCATTACAGACACAGGGGACGTGGCTCACTGTATCACATTGTTATTGTATCTCACTAGTTCTTAACCTGATAAATATGGCATATTTCTTTAGGTGGATTTGGAAACAAGTTCATCTTTGATTTTAAAGCAAATGATCCATTTGGTAAATAGTGGATATTCTTTCAAACAAGAATCCACAAATTCATTGCGAATGGTTTAAAAACTTTTCTTTCCATGAAATAGATTTTTCTTAAAAAGTTTTTTTTTATTTTTATTTTTTGAGAGAGAATGAGTGGGGGAAGGGAAGAGAGAGAGGGAGGAAGATAATACCCAGCAGGCTCTGCTCTGTCAGTGCTGTCAGTGCCAAGCCCAACATTGGGCTCGACTAAGCCACCCAGGCGCTCCAAATAGATTTTTTAAATGTTTATTTATTTTTGAGAGAGAGAGAGAGACAGAGTGTCAGTGGGGAAGGGGCAGAGAGAGAGGGAGACACAGAATCCGAAGCAGGCTGCAGGCTCTGAGCTGTCAGCAGAGTCGGACTCAGGACTCAAACCCACGAACTACAAGATCATGACCTGAGCCAGTCAGACGCTTAACCAACTGAGTCACCCAGGTGCCCCCAAATAGAAGATTTCAAATTCAGCTATTCTGTGTAGTCCACTACCTCTGATTTTCTACAGAAATGCAGTGATTTATATTTCTAGTTTAAAGAAGATAAACCCACCTCCTAATTTAATATAACTTGCATTTGGGAGAACTAGAATGCTATTTGGAATTTCTCTGGATAAATGGAGAGCAAGTATTTAGAGACTGAGAGATGTAAAGTCTGCTATTACTCTCTGACAGAGAGGTACAAAGTCAGTAAATGAAAGGGAAGTGCTTCTAGATGGATAAAAGTTACTTCTTGTTAAAAGTGAAAAGAATTCAACAGACATTATGTGCAAACCACTGGGCTAGGGGCTGATATGAACAATAGTTCCTGTTTTCATAGTTTCCAATGTAATAGGAGGTACGATGTATACAAAAGTAACTCTGATACCAGGCAGAATGTGATCAGTACCACAGTTGACAAAGTGTTAGGAAAGAGGGGAGGTAAATTCTGGCAATGCAATCAGTGAGTACTTTATGAAAGAGGGAGGTGTCACTTCAGGCAGGCTTTGAAATATGTGAAAATGTTCATAATGCAGAAACGAGGGAAAGGACCTTCTGAGTGGAAATGGGGAAAATGGATAATCTTAAATGTGTTGTGGGAAACCTGAGAGTGTGCAGAGGCCATGGAGAAAGGAGGGTTAGTAATAAAGAAATATGTTAGAAAGCAGAGCAAGGTCAGATGGTGAAGGGCCCTTGAGTTGCATTTTATGGAGTTTAAAATTTATTCTCTGCCAGCTGAAGGGCTATTGATGGTTTCTGAGCCCGGCAGCGAAAAGATAGAAGAGTTTTGGAGGATTAACTTGCAAAGCTTACACTGACTGTAGGACACTGGAGGGAGGATTCCCAGTTAGGAGACCACTAAAACAGTGTAACAGGTAATGATGGTTAGGACTAAGGTGGAGGGATTAGGAACAGTGGAGAGCAGTGAAAAATTTAGGCTATAGGCCACGGAGTAAAACGGTTTTGCATCCATTGATCCTAAATTTATGTGTATGTGAAATAGTTCCCTCCTATGCTCTACCATGGAGCTAGAAGGACCTACATCTATGTCCAAAATTCTAAGTGGTTGGGGCACCTGGGTGGCTCAATCAGTTAAGTATCTGACTTTGGCTCAGGTCATGATCTCATGGTTCGTGAGTTCGAGCCCTACATCGGGTTCTGCTCTGTCAGTGTGGAGCCTGTTTGGAATTCTCTCTCCCCAATCTCTCTCTGCCCCTCCCCAGTGTGTGTGCATGCTCTATCTCAAGTTTAAAAGAAGATTCTAGAAGTTAAAAGAGGAGATGACTGTCCATAACTCATATACAATTTTGATGAATCTTTATATTTTCTGTTTTAATTGCTCAAGGAAGAGAAGTAGATCCCAGAAAGTGGGAGATATTAGAAACTGGAAGATAAGAAGATATTGAAAATGAATCTCTATAGTCGTCTTTGTGATTAAGAGAGCAGTCAGTAGCAGAAATGATCAAAAAAACTCATAAAGGCTATTGATACTCGATATTTAGATATTTTATATATTTTTAATCCTTACTTTGTGTTCTTATGTCACTTTATATATTTTTTAATGTTTGTTTGTTTATTTATTTATTTAGAGAGAAAGAGCACAAGTGGGAAAAGGACAAAAAGAGAAAGACACAGAATGTGAAGCAGGCTCCAGGCTCTGAGCTGTCAATGCAGAGCCTGACATGGGGCTCGAATTCATGAACCGTGAGATCATAACCAGAGCCAAAGTTGCATGCTTAACAGACTAAGCCAACCAGACACCCCTTCTTATGTTATTTTAAAGACTTAATAAAAATAATAAAAAAAAACTTCTTCACAGTGAAGGAAACAATCAACAAAACTAAAAGGCAATCTTTGGAATGGGAGAAGATATTTGCAAATAACATATCTGATAAAAGGTTAGTGTCCAAAATATATAAAGAACTTACAAACCCTCAACACCCAAAAAATGAATAATCCAATTTAAAAATGGGCAGAAGACATGAATAGACATTTTTCCAAAGAAGACATCCAGATAACCAAGAGACACATGAAAAGATGCTCAACATCACTGATCATCAGGGAAATAAAATCAAAACTACAATGAGATATCACCCTCACACCTATCAGAATGGCTAAAATTAAGAACACAAGAAAAAACAGGTGTTTGCGAGGATGTGTAGAAAAGGGAACCCTCTTGCTGTCTTGGTGGGAGAGCAAACTGGTGTGGCCAGTCTCAAAAATAGTATGGAGGTTCCTCAAAAAGTTAAAAATAGAACTATCCTAAGATTCAGCAATTGCACTACTAGGTATTTACCCAAAGGACACAAAAATACAGATTTGAAAGGATACATGCACCCCAATGTTTATAGCAGCATTATCAACAATAGCCAAATTATGGAAACAGCCTAAGTATGCATCAACTGATGAATGGATAAAGAAGAAGTGGTATATATGTACAGTGGAATATCACTCAGCCATCAAAAAGAATGAAATCTTGCCATTTGCAAGGACATGGATGGAACTAGAGAGAATTATGCTAAGTGAAGTAAGTCAGTCAAAGACAAATACCATATGATTTAATTTGTATGTGGAATTTAAGAAACAAATGACCAGAGGGGGGAAAAAAAGAGAAACAAACCAAGAAACCAACACTCTTAACTACAGAGAACAAACAGGGTTACCAGAGGGCAAGTGGGTGGGGGGGAAGGGTGAAATAGGGGTTGGGGATTAAGGAGGACACTTGTGATCAGTACCGGGAATTGTATGGAAGTGCTGAATCACTATACACCTGAGACTAATATTACACCGTATGTTAACTAATTTGAATTTAAACAAAAACTTTAAAAACATATTTTAAAACTGAATAGCGAAGGAAAAGTGCGTAAAGTGTGGTGACTTTCTCAAGTCCAAAAACTCTACTATTTCTAGAGATGAGTAACAAAAAAAGAAAAGAGGTAAGCCTTTTTAAAAGTAGGTAACATATACCCATGAGGGTCTTGTTAAGAAACTCCAAATAATTGGTGATTTTTAAAAATGCCCCCACCCTATCATCAGCTTGGAGGCTAATGAACTCTAAGATAGGGCTCCCTCTGTCCAATCCCATCCCACAGGCATTCTCCTCTAGGCTGGTTGCCACACCAAGGCAAAGGAATTATTGCCCATTCTCTGAATGATAGTCACCTTTGCTTGTAATCCTTAAATCCTTTGCACCTATCTTCTCTTACCTCATCTCTGCTTAATATTAGGTTGAGAAATTTGATTGGTATTTTTGTAAGCAAAATCCATCAAATAGAAATAATTTCATAAAGTTCACCCTAAAAATTTACTTCATGTGAAGCCTAACTCAAAGCTACAGCTCCCACAAAGCCTTTTCTGATTCTCTGTGTGCCTACACTTAGTTCTTTGAATTTACAATCAGGCTGGTAACTGTCTTCATTCTTTTACTTGGTCTCTCTCACTATCTATGCAGATATCCATTGCTCTACCAGAGTTTTACCTCTTTGTAGGTATAGACCATCTGCCACTTTCCAGCACAGTGCGTTGCATATAATAATTGCTCATTAAATGTTTATTCAATCAAATGAATGAAACTTATTTCTGTGATGTTCAACCTGCCAAACCTCTAGTAGAAGGAAATGCCAAGTAGCAGTTGATTTTTACACTCCAGTTTCTCTCTCACTTTTACAGACCACTCTCAATAATAGTATATACCAAAGCACAAACAGAGGCCTAGCTACATTAATAGACTGATTCATTGCCTAAAGAAATGTGTTGGTTCTTTGGTTATGAAATTTATAAGCACTCAAGGCACCATGAAAGGCAGAAGAAATGTTAATTTTTGCCCATATCCTAAAGCAAAGAGTCAAATTACAATGGGGGGGGGGTTATCTTTTCAGATTGTGGTCACATAATATATTCCTTAGAGGAATATAAATTGTCTTCATTTTCTTCTTATTCAAGACTAAGTAAAAGATCCAATACACTCGTCCTAGTTTTGTTTGTTTGTTTGTTTTTAAGATTAAGAAAGTACTATGAATAAAGTTCTCTTTAACTGAGATGTTCCAAATATATTTAAGTCAATAGATGTTAGATTGTAGAATCACAACAGTGTGTCCTTATTTAACAGTTATCAAATGTAACAATTAAAATATTTATATGTCATTTTTTATGAGAAACTCAGTGGCACAATGTAAATTTGTTTGAGGCTTTCAGAAATACAATATTTACTAACACCATGAAGCTAATGATAAAATTTTAAGTCTCTCTCTTTTTTTATTTTTTAGGACTAGACATATGGTAGTATTTGATAAATTGTTGGTCACTCAATCAAGAAATTAGGAATTTTCAAGGTTGATCTAAAACCAGGTTAATTGATCATGTAAAGAATGTGCTAGTTATTTATTGACAGCATGTATCATTATTTTCTATGTATATTTTTTAGTTTATTTATTTATTTATTTTATTCTCAAGTTAGTTAACATATAATGTAGTCTTGACTTCAGAAGTAGAACCCAGTGATTCATCACTTACATATAACACCCAGTGTCCATCCTAAGAGGACACTTACTGGGAAAATTTTAAGTCTTAAGTATTATGGTATATGCACAAATGCTTTGTAAAAATTACAATTAATAGCTCATATCTACAATATGGGTAATTTTAGGAAATGTACAGTTACTTTTATCACACATTTGTAAGTCAGAACTAAATGTAATGCTAGATTAAAATTGTTTTTGTGTTTTAATGATTAGGAGATATCTTTGTACCTTTCTTTAGATAATCCTAGTTATTTCAGAAAAATTATAATATATTTCATACGGTGTACCTACTTAAAAGAATAATAAACATTTTATATGAAGAGGTATAATACATCTTTTAAAAATCCAGTAAGAATATTTTTAACCTTTCCCCTGTCGTAGCACACCTGAAGGATAAAACATGCTTCTATCAGTAACTATGAATCATTACTACAAAAAAAATGTTACTCCTGGGAGAATACTCAAAAAACTATTCTCAGAAATAGTATTAGGGCCCTAATGCTTCAATTCTACTGTGGATATTGATTATATTTGACCCAATATAGCAATATTTATCCAGTAAAATTAACATATTTACAGTACTTTGAGAAACATACTGTATATCCTGAAATATGTATAGTCCTTAAACCATGCATTACTTCTATTCAATTTATTTAGTTTGGATACCTTTAACTTGCATGGTATATACACTGGTTAACTCCAACAGAAAATATTTATAGTCATACAAATTCTTTACCTCTTTTTTATCATTATGTCCTAATTGTTGATTAACAACATTAAAAAATACCAGAGTATAATGAGTATTGCTATAGGCTAATATGCTGTCCATTGATTTGTATAGGTTTTCACTATTTCACCAAAAAAATCAAAATTTTTCTTTTCTTTTTTCTTTTCTTTTCCCTTCCCTTCTTCTTCTTCTTCTTCTTCTTCTTCTTCTTCTTCTTCTTCGAGAGAGAGAGAGAGAGAGAGAGAGAGAGAGGGAGAGCACGCAGCACAAGCTAGCAGGGGAAGGGGCAGAGGGAGTGGGAGAGAAAGAATCTTAGGCAGGCTCCATGCCCAGTGCAGAGCCTGATACGGGGTTCAAGCTCAGAATGGTAAGATCACAACCTGAGCCAAAATCAAGAGCTGGACGCTCAACCACCGAGATGCCCAGGTGCCCCCAAATCAAAATATTTCTAATTAAAAGGAAATACCTGAATAAGATGGGATTTTCTTTTAACTATTTATAATGTCTATATTTAGTTCTTGGCACAGAACTGTAGAATGAATAATGATAACTACTAGTATGTAAGCATTATAAAAAAATAAAATTATAAGATTAGCACTTTATTTGTTTTTTGTTTTTGTTTTTGTTTTTAATATAATATATTATATTAATATATAATTTTTTGTTTTTGTTTTTAATATAATATATTATATTAATATATAATATTATAATATGTTATATTATATATATAATTATATATATAATATATATAAAAATATATTATATATAATTATATATTATATATATTATATATTATATATATATTATATATAATATAATAATATAATAAAAGGTGAAATTTATTGTCAAATTGGTTTCCATACAACGCCCAGTGCTTAAGATTAGCACTTTAACTATCAATTTTATATATGCTTGAAAAAAATTTGATTCAATTAGTTCAAATTTTCTAATTGTGCAATCTTTATGCTTACTACATAAATATCATTGCTTTAACGATGTACAATGAATTCTAAAATATAAGCACAGGATCCTTTATTAAGACACAAAGATTTAGGTTCATGACACTCAATTTTTAGTTTTGTTTGTTACTTTTGAGTAGCTAACTTCTATCAACTGGTATCTTAGAAGATTCAATCACATCAAATAATTTTTTAAAAGTCTTTTTTTCTCCCAAAGAAGAAGTTTTAGAGGAAAACTAGTGAGATAATTGATGTACATTTAGAAAGCATATGAAAAATGGAGATTGTGGAAATTCAATTTTACTCATTTCCTTCTAGTATAAATACAAGGAAATGATATAATTATATTTGGAATTTAAGGGTAGATTTATAAAATTTGCAAGTTTAGTTATCTCCATTTGTATAAAGTCAGGTTGAAATGAGAAACAATTCCTGTTTCTTAAACACTTGTAACTTTTAGAGTAATATTTTGTTTAGGAAGTATTTTAGTTTAACATATCAAAGAAATAAGGTAATGAATGAAACTAAAGTTTTAAAAGGAAAAGTTTGATTTTAAAAGAAAAAAAATTCCGTTGTACTTTTATTGATTTACTTTGAGAGGGAGAGCAAGTGGGGCAGGGGCACAGGGAGAGAGGCAAGAGAGAGAATCCCAAGAAGGCTCTGCACTGTCAGCTCACAGCCCCGATGTGGGGCTTGAACCCACAAACCATGAGATCATGACCTGAGCCGAAATCAAGAGTTGGATATTTAACCGACTGAGCCACCCAGGTGCTCTTCATAGTATTTTTTTAAAATGAGAGATGATCTTAGCCTAATGTGAGTAATTAAACAACTAAAGTTACCTACACTGACATTAAGAAACTGTTTGCTTAATTTTACTTAAGATTTTATTCTTTTGATATAATAATCCTCCTTCTGCCAAAATACAGATTTTATTTCCTAAATTAAACACACGGCAGAGAAATAATTCTCTGTTTTACAAAAGTCAATAAGAAGGCCATATATTAAAGCCACTAGACATGAAAAATTAGCTATAAATTTATTAAAGAAATTACAAAACAGATACTTACTAGTATAGTTAAATTTTTTCCAGTTTATTATTTTTCAAGATTTTCTCTTCTGTAAATTAAAATAACATTTACCACAAATTTTTTACTGTTGTCTGAATTATCTTTGTTTTGATTTGAATGGGTCTGCACATAGCTACCATTAGAACAGTACTTGGAACTACTACTCAAGTTATTACCCCATTTCAAAAGATAAAAATTCTGCTTATCTCTTGATGAAAATAAAAATATTCCTCCTCCCAGAAATGTGCAACCAGGAAGAGCAAGACAGAACAATTGGAGTGAACAAGTGATTCCTCTTTCCATGTATACCTTGTATCACTTGTTTCATTCAGAATATAATTAGAAAATGCCCTGCTAAATTTCCTACACCTTTTTTGCGTTGGCTAAAAATAAACTGACAAATGAATTTTAATTTTTCATCTTAAGGTCAGAATACAACTTTAATCCTAATATAGTTAATAAATCTTATATCTCCTTTAATCTGTCATCTAAAAATCACAGCCATTTATTTGATTGAAAGGAATATTGTTTCCAGATAACTGTAATAAAAATTTCTTTTCTAAGATACACTGCCAGTCTCAAGGATGGAGTTTATAATTCTATCCTACATCCCAATGGATCTGACCCCAAGATGGAGATCTAAAGTTCCATTTAAAGTCAATAGAAGTTCTAAGAAATATAACAAAAAGGTGGACCAAGGTTAATAAAACATAATTTTATAAATTGTACGCATATATATGTGTATCAAAATTTCTCTAAGATTTCTTGCCCTTACCTTCAGCATTATACTGAAATTTATTCAAATTTATGCAACATTGTTTAAAGGACCTGGATTTTACATGATTTGAAGGCTTGCTCCCAAATGATTTCAGATAGTTTTGCTGCAGTGCTCTTAAAAAAAAATAACAACAAAATTCATTATGATTTATCATTCTATTTGATTTATAAAAGTAATAGATATGACCCAAACAGCTGCAATAAAATGAAAATACAATTGTAATTACTTTGATCCTTGATGAGTATGAGCAGATTTTGCCCAATCTCAGAATTAAAACTAGTTGCATGTTGAGATATAATTGGTACTATTCAATTTTGTGTCTCATAAATGGAAACGTTCAACCAACATGTAGCTGTGGATCTAGGATCTTTATATTTCTGATCTGTAGGCCAGTGAAATAAAAGAAAATCTAAATTAAATCTTGACACTCAGCCATTAAGGGGGCTTTGCTGCTGCTCCAGAACTCCTTTGAACTATTCATCTAAGAAATGTGTTTGCCTTGTTTCTTGGAGTAAGTTTCAATCAAAAATGTCAGGATGGGTATAAAGGTACACAAAATGTATATCCCTGTTCCTAATTCCCTCTTTGATAACTTGGCTTCTGGCTCCTTGAAGACTTTGCCCTCAAAGTCCTATAACTGGGCCCTACGGCTGTGGCTAGCCCCCCACCCCCAATGTGGCTCACCCATTTTCTGGACTGTGGTCTATTTCCCTTTGCCACATTGCCTGATGGGATGTTGTCCATCCACTGCTGGCTCTTGATGAAGCTCTCTCCTGGATATCTTTACAGAGATTGCTGTCCACCAGGATTACATATGGTTCATGTCATTAGGTCTGTCTAATCTGTGAGACTGGCCGCTCTGCTGAAACTATTTCTCTGCTCAAATTAAATTGTAGTGTTGGCTCAGTGTTCAGTTTTCTCCTGAACTACGCTAAGTTATGCTCTATTAGTTCCAAACACAAGATTGAAATAGGGAATAAAGCCAATAGTTACCTCTTATTCTAAATCTAATACATTATGTCCTTTTTTAACCTGCAAATTAACAAAAGGAATCTTATTTTTAACGTTCATTTATTTATTTTTGAGAGACAGATGGACAGAGAGATAGAATGAGAGAGAGAGAATAGATGAAGGAGGGACAGAGAGAGATGGAGAGAGAGTATTCCAAGCTCTGTTCTGACAGCATGGAGCCTGATGTGGGGCTCAACCTCGTGAACTGTGAGATCCTGACCTGAGCTGAAGTCAAAAGTCGGAAGCCTAATGGACTGAGCCACCCAGGTACCCCAGCGAAGGGATCTTATATTTAATGTTGCAAATGCAAATTTTTATAGAGTAAGGTAACACTGCATGAGTATACATTGAATGAATACTGTTACTTCTGACTTTTAAATGTTTTGATGATGTTACTCCATTTTCAGTCTTCAAAGATTAAGATAATGTTGAATGAACACAAGAACATTAGTTTCCACTAGTTATATTAAACTATTTGATCATCTGTTGCTTACATGAATTATTTAATTCTATTCTAATGATAGAAACTGCTTACGGAATAGAGAAACCCAGTAAAAAGTTTTATACTGTAGTTTTTGGTGTCAAAATATTCAAGTATATTGTGACATTCATGTTAATGATCAATTTTAAATTCTGATAAACTATTTAAAATACATATAATTGTAACATAAATTAAAATATAATTTTTCATCATGGAAAGTAATTTCACATTAAGTAATATTCTGAAATGATAGCTGACTTCATGTAATAAATACCTATGGTCATAAAATTCCTATAGTTGCCAAATATACATCCACTTCCCAAACCCCATGTCAAAAGCTGAAGTTAAAACACCATACAGGTATATTAAAATCTTCATTTCACCCTGGTAGTAGAAGTAGGAAGAAATTAATACAGCATAGCAATATTCCTTTTCTAACAATGCAGTCAATGACATTTTGACCCTTAGAGAAAGGAAATTTCTAAGGCTCAACCCGTGTTAGTGCAAATGAAGATGTTCCTTCTAACAAGGTATCTTCTTTAGATATGAAATAAAATCAGTAAGCTACAGTACTGTCAGCTAAAAGTTTTCCGACACACTTTGCCTAAATGGTGGGGATTCAAGCCATGGATGTCAGATATCATCTGTATAGTTCTATAAAAATCCTTCAAAACCCTATAGGAACCCACAAATTCCCACAATTGGCACGGTAGGGAGACAACACCTTTTAGCTGAAGGCTCTGTACCTCTGGGAGGATCTTTTTATTAAGAGGAACTAGAATGAGTTGTAAGTGCCACATATGGGGACTGGAATAATGTAAAAAAGAACAGCAGCCACTGAGCCACACTTGTAGCACTTAAAAAAAAAAAAAAGATGAGATGATAAAGAGCTGGCATAATCATAAGTTCTGTACAATCACTTTGGAAAGAGATCTCAAAGCTAACTAGCAAAGTTAATGAAAAGTTTAGAGATTAAATAAAAATGGAATTAACTCAGAATGAGAATTATGAGGCCCAGAAATGCTAGGACCAAAATATAAATAAATAAATAAATAAATAAATAAATAAATAAATAAATAAATAAGTAAATCAAAATAAAAATTAAAGGTGACTGAAAAGTTGTGAATTAGAAAATCTGCAAAAACGTATGTAAAGCAAAAAAAAAAAAAAAAGAAAGAAAGAAAGAAAAAGGGAAAAAAGCTTTTATGTTTAGAGCTTCAAAATGCTCTTTGTTTTGTTTTTTGTTTTTTTTTGTTTTTTCAAAATGCCTCTTAATGATCCAAAATATCAGCAAAATAGCGCGGGCTTAACCAGCATGAAAACAATGAGAGAGAGCATTCTACTTGCTCAACTTGTCAGTCACTTTCAACTGCTTTCCTCTGAAATACAGAGCCACTTTAATTGTAAATGCTTTTGTCCACAGAGAGATCTAAGGTCTGTAGGGATTTTACATAAAATGTCACCAACTGAAGGTGTAGGGTCTGCAAATTCTGCATGTACCTACAAAGTGCAATTTAAATTTTAAGGCAGCCAAGGAGCAGAGAAGGAAGCAAGGCAATATTATATACGCAAATATCTTTATTATGTTCTATGACAAGTCACGATTTATATTAGATTTTCAATACTGTTTTACAAAATGGGAGTCCGGAGGTCCTTTTTAGTGCTCTTTGGTTGCAAAATATAATTGCCAAGAGAGGCTGAAGTTTATCATTGGAATGATACAACCACTGAGGTTCTCAAGAAGCAGAGGATGCTGTAAAGAGGACTGGGACACACATTGTATAGAAAGTTCTGGGGCATGTAGAATACGTGTTCAACATGTTAATCAAAAAGATTAATGTGATCCCTGTTGCAGTCCTGAAATACTACTATATGACTCCTTTTATGTGATGCCTCAGCCTTTGATTTCATTACTCTAAAGTTTTGGCTTCTAAGGACAACAGATTTATTTTCTAGTCTTATATGAACCATATTAACATTCTGATTCTATATGGAAGATCATTAACTCTCGAACTTCAAATATTTGCTTTAATAAGAGGGAGAAAATAATAATCACCTGCAACTAATGTAGAATATTATTAGCGAGTAGAACTTTGAAATGACACAGAGGCTGAAAGGATTCAGGAATGACATGTAAGAAATGATCTGAAAACTCAACAGTAGGAGACTCTAATAATCAGAAAGGGGAACGACATGACAATGGAAGGCTTTGTGAGTAAAGGCCTCAATACAAAACCAGTCTAGGAAGAACATTGATTTTGATCTCTAGAAACAAAATTTGAAAATACAAAAATAGGAATCTCACTTAACATGTTTCAAAAGAGAAAAAAAAAAAAAAGCAAAGATGAACCAACTTATTGAGAGCAAGGAGAAACAACTGATTAGTAAAAAAAAAAAAAAAAAAAAAAAAAAAAAAAAAAAAAAAAAGAACCAAGTTGAACTAAATATGGTAGGTATATCAATAAACTTATCTTTTTGCTTCAGGTTTAAAAGGAGACAGGAAATGGACTGATTCTACCAGTACAAGTTCACCTTCCAACTCTGCTCCAAATGTTTTCTTATCTTTTCGTTCAGTTATGTTTAACTTGTGGGAGAAGGGAGTAAGTTCAAATTATTTCCGCTTGAACACAGCATCAATCCTCTGTAAGTAGTCTTTTTAAGAGGCAAACATTGATATAAAACAAGTATCTAACTTAATTTTATCCATATTCTGTAGAACTCTGAGAAGTCAGTAAGCAGGAAATATTGGCATGAGGTACATAAGGGAAGAGTATTCTAAAATAATAATGATACACAGCTCAGACTTAGGGGAGGTATTCTTATTTCTTTTAATTTTTTTAAATGTTTATTTTTGAGAGACAGAGACAGAGCATGAGCAGGGGAGGGGCAGAGAGAGAGGGAGACAGAGAATCTGAAGCAGGCTCCAGGCTCTAAGATGTCAGGACAGAGCCCGACGTGGGGCTTGAACTCATGAACCGAATTGTAGGATCATGATCTGAGCTGAAGTTGGAAGCTTAACCAACTGAGCCAACCAGGAGCCCCAGGGGAAGTATTCTTTTTTTTTTTTAATTTTTTTTAACGTTTTATTTATTTTTGAGACAGGGAGAGACAGAGCATGAACAGGGGAGGGTCAGAGAGAGGGAGACACAGAATCTGAAACAGGCTCCAGGCTCTGAGCTGTCAGCACAGAGCCCGATGCAGGGCCCAAACTCACGGACCGCGAGATCATGACCTGAGCCAAAGTCGGCCGCTTAACCAACTGAGTCACCCAGCCGCCCTAGGGAAGTATTCTTTACATTTGTTCAGACCATGATGACTCTATAACTCTTTAACAACAGTATAAAATACATATTTTAAAATCTATTTGGCTGAAAAGAGTCAAATCAAGTTTAAAAAAACTTATTATGTAGAATCTATATTATTCTACCTAGCTTTAACCTTTCTTCCTTTTTCTAAAATCCCCTTGAACATTCGATCTGATTAATAATGCATTAATTTCAGTACTTTTTTTTTCTTTTTTAATTCACCTTCAACAAGATAAATAAAATTTAACAAGATCTGAGAGGACAATCACGAATGAGGTGAAGGGGGCTGCTACTTACTATTCTGATAAATTTGAACAGTTATAAAATACATATAAACTAAATAATTAAAATTCAAAATAAAACTTCACGAACTTACTCTACCAATATTTAGAAAGATCTGTGAGTTCCCTCATAAAGACGAACACTGTATTTAGTCATCTCTTCTTTCTAAAAATCCCTTGTTTTCCCTTTGTCTTCAGGGTTCAGAGAGAATCCTGGCTTTTCCTCTTGTAGGGATTACATTGTGAAGTCAAACCATTTCACATAAACTCATCTTCCATGTGATTCTTCGTAATAGTCATCACACAGTTACCAAGTGCTTACTTGGTATGAGTTAGCATGTCGGAGGTTTCATATTGTACGATACATCCAAAACATAGTATCTGTCCTTCAGCTGGGGCTATCTGCAAAGTGAGCACGCAGTAGGCTTGTGCACACATTCACACACAGGCTTTGTTAGTACCAGTAAATGGTATGTGGAGTAAGCTCTTCCAAAGTGTGGAGCAAAGTGTGCGTCATGATAGCACCGTTACTCAGGAAAGCTTCCTAGAAAAATAGGACTAGGCTCCTAAGAAAAGGCAGAATTTAGGTTAAGGGGAAGGAGATGAAGAGCCAAAAAAGGAAAAGGCAGAAAGGCAAGTAGTGAATGCAAAATGAATGCACTAGTTTGGCAAAAGCCTTCATTCAGGGCATTCTAAGAGTAAAACTTGGAGTGAAGAGAAAGTGTTAAATATGGAGCATCAAATTGCAGAATATGGATCACAATTTGACATCTCCCGTTCTCCTAAAATAATTTATAAGAAGCACTAATCTGTAGCTATTCCAATCTTCTAAAATTTCAAAACATCTCTACCAATCCCAGGAGAATACTTCAATATTCTACTATGTTACCATTTGGATTTTGATTATACCATTTTGGAGTTGAATAAAAAGACTAAACAAACAAACAAACAAAAGAGGCTCAGTTTCTTGAATCAAAGGACACTTAGGCTCTTGTATTCAACAAGTAAAATACTGAACACATCGTTTTCCCTCTTGAGCCTGTCCTCTTACAACTTCTAGTTTTCTTTGTGAGCTTCCAAAGTTGCTATGACTTTTCCTAATTTTCCTCTTTGTCCCCAACATTCAGTGGGTTGTCTTATCTGGTCTTTTTTCTCATAATACTTCTTGTATTGATTCCTTGCTCGACACTCTGAGGCTTGTACGTAAGTCAGGTACTAGCTACCACAAGAATTAATCTTCTGCTCTCAGTCTCTCCCAACTCCAGAATATCCTACCAGGTATGAGTTTCGTTTAGCACACTTCCAGATTACTCTTCCTAAAGCACATCTCTGACAGTGTGAAACTCAAGCTCATGACATTAAGAGGCTCCATACAGCCTAAAAAAAACCACCACAGCTTGATATTTAAGACACTCAATAGTCTACTAACCACCACTTCATACATTCTAAATTCTGTTTTCCTTTTTGTATTCTAAATTCCTGTCAAACCTATTAGTCAATGTTTTCTAGGCATATATCATGAGTTCCTATTCTGGGTTGGTATTATTCATCTGGATTGTTCATTATCTATAACCTCAAATAACATCTTTTTTTTTTTCTTTTCTCAAAAATCCCTTATCCTGCTGATTCTGAGTAACCTGCTCACTACCATAAACTTCTGTGTCATATTGTTTCCTTTTGTGGATGGGCTTACTTCATGAATTATAAGAAGGGGTGAGAGGAAAAGGAAAGGGATGGTCAAGGAAACTAAACACACATTTATGGACTACCTTAAAAATGCATTAAAATGTGAAATATCTTAATAGCATATTTAGTTTCACTTAGAGTAACAATGAGGTATTACAAGATGTAATATAAGCTAGTAACTATGGGAGGGACATGGGGAGGAATTATTATCTTCCAGGCACTCATTTCATTTGAAAGAATCCTATGAGGTACGTATTATTATTAGTTACCTCATTTTCAGCTGAGAAAACTGAGGAAAGAAATGAATTCTACTCAGCTACTAGGTGCTAAATCTGGGGTTGGAACACCTACGATATGTCACTAGAGCCCATATACCAAAAGCAGCAGGCCTTTCTACTTCTCATTCCCAATTGCATCAGTAGAACTACTCCCTTCCAAAATAACAACAAGTACCATGGCTTTATTTCAGGGCACAGAAATATTCAACTTAAATATTCTCTAACAATTCTTTCACTTCTGTTTAATTTACAAAGTACTTGGAAGTGCATTTAATTATATGTAGCCAAATTTTGATTGAGAGAATCCGATATTTTTCCTTTGCCCCATAGCGTACATAAAATCCTTAGCATTCTTTAAGTACGAGCATATTCAAACTCTAAAAAGATGAAGATACAGAATGCTGAAGTGACATGCCATCAATAATATTTGACGTCCAATACACAAAAAGTTAATGATAGAAGAAACAGATTCGAAGAATGAATGACAAGTCAATATTTTGCAAGATAATTAAAAACTTGATTGTAATTTATATAAATTAGGAAAAGATCAGATTTGGTCTTCCTCAGATTTTTTTTTTCCTGAAATCTACTTCCAACAGGCAAGGGAAGCTTTCCTTATACCTCTCTATGGAAAACACACCTAAGTTATTTTTCCACATGCACTAATTCATATTGGCAGAAAGCATACAATAAATTGACTATGAACATTTTAGCTTTATAAACCTATAGTGGCAGTACATCAGGCACTAAATCCATAATTTTTATATATTATTTTATACATCCTATGTTTTTGCTGAAATATTTCACAATTAAATTCAACTAAATAACAAAATGAAGAGTCTGAAATAGCAACTGCCAAAAGAAAAAAATACAACTAACCCAGCAATGCCATAGCTCAGCCCAATGACTATTTCAGGTTATAAAATAAAATGTTTAACAAACTATTGACTGAATCATTAATGTTTATTTCAATATTCTTATCACTGGACGCTCACACTTAAGAAAACACTTCTTTACGCACCCTTTCCATATGGTACACGACCACCAGTATCCGCTGCATATTAACACAGGGAGTTATATCAGCAGCAGCTTAAACACTTTCATTATGAACGTCTTTCATTTCTCTGAAATAGGTCTTTTTTAAAAAGGGGAAAACAGGATCTAACTCTTGTTTGCTCTTTAAAGTTTTATTGTTTTAGCATTTTACACAGAGAGCGAGCACCAGCATACTCAGGAGAACTGCTGAAAGTAAAAGGCCTCAAGCTACCCACTGCCTGGCTGATAGGATAAAGCAGAGGTATAAAAACTTTTGTCTGATTGCTCACTTTCCTTGTTTTAGAGTATTCCTGCTCTCAAGAGCATATATTCATGTTCTTTCTACTTCGAGTTTTATTACTTCTTTTGTATTATTTAATACATCTAAAGACACTTCCAAAAGACAAATTTTTCCATTTTGAGAGAGTAATGGTTCGGAACCTGATAAAACACATTAATGTTCACAGTGTGTTTTGCGCAAAGGTGATAGGGTAAAAGTGCTAGAAAGCAATTAAGCTCATGATCTTAAAGACATTAATATGTCAAATAGAAGAAGATGTTTAAAAAGTCAACAAAAATAATATCCTAGGAAAGGTCAAATGGATATAGGCGTGTATAAAGACCACATTTCTCATTCGGGTCTTTGACTAGACATTTAATGCAGAGATGGGGGAAAAATATAAAAATGAGAGAAAGTACTAGTCTTACCTCAATAACTTGAAATTTAGAAGTATATGATGTTTAAATTTTTTTTTTCAACGTTTTTTATTTATTTTTGGGACAGAGAGAGACAGAGCATGAACGGGGGAGGGGCAGAGAGAGAGGGAGACACAGAATCGGAAACAGGCTCCAGGCTCCAAGCCATCAGCCCAGAGCCTGACGCGGGGCTCGAACTCACGGACCGCGAGATGGTGACCTGGCTGAAGTCGGACGCTCAACCGACTGCGCCACCCAGGCGCCCCTAGAAGTATATGATGTTTAACTCCAGGAAGTATGGACCTAAGTGTTGGCTCATCCTAACAACTGCGTGGTGTATACACTTTATTATTCAGATTATAATTTTTCCCCCGAATGCTAAGTTCTACCAAGGTCAATACTTTTTAGTAAACAAGAAACTGATATGCTTGGCCTACTGAATAAGGCCAGGCATTTTTTAAAGTGTCATACACATTTCTGAAATCCACAAAACATCAATTTTTAATACATCTACTCTCTCAGCTCCATTAAAAAGATGGTAGGGGAAAGATTTTAGAGTAATTAATGATATAGTTAGCTGCTAAATATTAATAGGAATCGTAGTCTTGCATAAAATATAACATATAAACCTTGCCAATACAGACGCACCAGTAATTAAAGTTGAATATGTAATTACACTGATTTATAAGACAGGCAAAAAGTTACACTTTACTAGCTTCTATGTAAACTGTGGCTAACAGTTAAACTTTGCATTTTACGGTTTATAAAAACGGGCAATATCTTGACTACAGTTCATAAATGGTTTAGAGACCTGTAATAGTAGTAAAAATTACGACAACTTATTCCATCATGAATATTTTTATTGCCCCATACAAACCAAACTGTGATAATGACCCATAAGATGTAGACTCATCTTAGACCCTGCTGTACCCCCAAGAGAATGCTCCTAGTGCTAAGAATTTGTAGAGGACTGCTAGTATAATAATTATGGGACATTGGAGAGAATCTAAAAGATGCATTAAGACTGATTTCAATACACTTTTTCGTATCATGAACACGGGGCAATTGAACTCTACTTAAAACTGTATTTTGTACTCATATGCCATCAGCAACTTCAGAAGACTACTGAATCCTAGAAGCATATGCGTACAGGCCCTTCCCGTCGCGGGGTCTGCTAACGCACTTACATGTGCGGCTGCGGTGAGCAGCCTGGACTGCTGTTCCCATTGCTGTCGATGTGATCCAGGGAGCCATTGAGGTCTTCATGGACGGCCTGCAGCAGGCCACTGGATGCGTTATTGATCAGTCCCGGGTTACTAAGCAAAGGCAAACTGCTCTCTGCCAAGGCAGCCTAGTGAAACGAAGAAGGTGTAATACAACTTTGGAACTGCCCTTTAATTTTTTTTTTTTTTAACATGTATCTTCTTTTAATGGGTTCAGATCCCAACGAGGAGGTTTTAGAAGCATTTAAATAAAATGCATGGGAAGGACAAAGACTCCCAAGCGGCCACTTGTGGCAGAGATATCAAGCAAATTAAGTGTGATGCGAAAATGTAAACAGAAGCTCACCCAGCAAACTTTTTCACTCATGTTTCAGCCTTCCACATAATGAAATGCTATATTCCTACATGTCGTGAAAAACCCCAACATATAAGCAGTTGCTCTGCTTTTTAAAAATGACCAGGACTTAGCTCAAAATAAAGAAGTCCTGACATTTGCCTCCTCTGCATAAAAATTATATATTATAATTAAACTTTAAAGTTTTTGCCACAAGCACCATGTTCCCCAACACTATGATGTGAAATCATTTATGACAGCCTGGATAAATATTAATGCATAGCCACATGCATTTGCAAAAGCTTCTATCAATCTAGCATTTGCAGGAAAACCGAGTGTTCCAGATTTTGCCACAGGGTGTCCTTCTTGCTTCTTCACATCAAAAGTAGCTTGAATTAGAACCAGTGCTTTCTACAGTACTAGGTTCTACAACTTACTTGGAAGATAAACCAACTCTTAAGAACAATCACAATCCCATCTAAATACAAAGCATGCAAAACAAACAAACAAACAAAGGCAAAACGCTCAAATACAAGGATAATGGAAAAGTGCATTTAATGCTATTACCTGCAAACTGGCATTAAGAGCTGCTCCGTAGCCTAAACTGGTAGGTATATTTTTTACTAAGGTTGGGCTTCTGGAAGAAAACATATAAAGATGATTTCTAAGTCAAAATAGAAAATATGTGGATATCAATAATCCTAGCTAAAAAAGATACGTTCTGGACTGTTGCCTCACACTACCGGTCCAGAGTGAATGTATCAAAGGCCACAGAAACAAGGTGATAGATTTCCGAGCTGTAATTCTCTACACATTGTATATCAACTTGGTCCAGGGATATAGAAACTTTAGATTATGATGTACAGTGGGGCGTGACCTTGAGGATCCCCTAACCCAGTGTCTGGCTCTGTGAAGGTGTTGTTTCCAAGAAGAACAACATTCATATAAAATTTAAAAAATGTAAATATACAACACAATTACCAATTTGATGCGATCAGGAAATAATTAATAGTTAATTTCGAGAACACCGTGAATTAACATAACAAATTACCACAGTTAATTAAATGACAACATAATGGATTAACTATTTCTTGAATGTAGAAATTAGCACCTACTTGACTACAGAAATCAAAAGTGAAGGGCCAACAGTAGATAAAATGCATTAAAGCCATGTCTTCACAGAATGCGGTCGTGGCTTGGAGGAGTAGGAAAATGCTACCTGGAGTTAATTTACTGGGCACGAAATGTGTTCTATGATATTTCTGACTTAAGTTTGGTAGTCTTGTTCTCTAGGGGAAAAAACACCGATCTCAAACTTCCTAGCTGGTCATTTTCTCACACTACCATGTCTTGGCCATCTTAACAACAAAGAACATACAGCTGACATACTTGGGGAAAAAGCAGGGTAGGTCTAATAACAAAGTTTGGCCTGGAAAATAAAAGAGTAATTAGGAAACAAAATCACTCTTTTTAAAATAAAACCTTTCCACAAATTCTTCATAACAAGGGGTGCTTTCAGGAACACCAGTGTCTGCAACATTAGCTTTATTTTAAAGTAGCCTTTTGTGCTCTATTAGAGGTTATAATATTGTATAAATACTGCTTGTACCTCTCTCTAGAAAACATGTTCCCTACTGAGTAAGTGTTTTTCAATGCAAACAGAATGCTGAATGGGTAGAACAGCAACCAAAAAGTCTTGTGGTTGCTTTTATGGAAAATATCGGTAGGAAACTGTTGATTTGTGCCACTAACATCTAGATTCGAAAAGCAGTTCAACAACAAGGGACAGCCAGTTAGCATGCCACCAGCTAACTGTCCCCCCACCCCACCCCCAAACTTCAAGCGTTCGCTCTGTGTGGTGGACGCAGGGTGCAGGATT
>NW_026527013.1:132501935-132504435 GCF_024362965.1 Panthera pardus | reverse complement strand
TGTGCTATCTGTAAGGAACTGCGCTAGGCATCTTAAAACTGCCGGAAAAGTACTTACCTTCCAAGTTGCTGCATTACGCCTGAAGTAAGCAAATGTCCGTGTAAACCAGCTGTAAATTTCATTAAGTGTTAACTGCCTGTCAGATGACTCCATGATAGCCTGAAATGAGACAAGATACATAGTGACATAAAATAATGGTTTACTAACTAGACTAGATGACACTTTCTCATCCAAGCCTTACTTTAAGCATTAATGAATTTTAATTTAATCAGGCAAAGTTAATTTTCCTTCTACTTACCTGCCTTATGAGAGTTGCATAAGTAAATGGAGGTCTGACATCTGCATTTTTATAAAATTCGTAGTTTGGGGCAATCTCTATAAAAATAAAAACTAGGTGTTAATTCTGCTAATAATTCACAGGATCTATAATTGATTTTTCATATTTTTCCCCTAGTATTGGCGAAGTGATTCAGTGAGAAAGCCACTGACTAGTGAAAGCACAAAGGCATGACAGTGGAATTGAATTATATGGAAAAGGCCATTTCTGACGTGAAGTGCAAATGAAGCGTCCCCTAGTTGTTCGTGGTACTTGAGGAACTGTGCGACCAGCTGGCCTGAGGATTTTTTCCAACAGCCAGGTCCTCTTTTAAGCGCGTGGTTTAGGCATGTTCTTACATGGACTTTTGCCCCCCTGCCATAACCTTTGCTTTTCTCATCTAATACTTCTTAAAGAACAACAAGGCTCATCACTCGGCATCTGTGGCCATCTAACAAAGGAAACACAAAATCCTCGCAAGCGCCCATGTTGAAAATAACTTCACTTTTTGTAGAAAGGGGGCACTGGGTTAATAACGGTTACAATGTGTGACTGTGATTATCCAGATGCCCCTGGGCCGGGGAGGGGAGGGGTGAGGAGTGGGGCGGAAGGGAGCGGGAGAGGAGAAGGGTAAGAGAGGGAGAGAAGGTAAATTTGAGTTCCAAGCAAACTTTGCTTCTCATCTGCATCTTAAGCAAAGTGGCGTGTAGGTATTAGGAGCGGTGGTAGCACCTTGATAACGATTGATTCACGGAAAGCCTGGAGTGTCTTGCATAAAGCATCGGTGCTTCATATCCGTCCTTTTAAACAGCTCTTCTCGTATAGCGTTACTCGCAGATGTTGTACCGCTATGGTCTTCCCTCGGAGATCAAAGGACCTCACTGAACTGAGGTGATAATATGGGCCATCCTGACAACACATCTCTCAATGTCTCTAATGGGGAGAGCTTTCTTTCCTGAACAACCATTCAGAACAATTCATCATGATGTGCTTAGGGAATCGCCCCTATCCACATTTACCAGGAATAAAACAATTATCACTCCATAAATCATGACTTGAGTTTCCATGTGCTCTGGAATGGCTCATGTACAGTTGCTTCAACTATAGTTTTCCTCTCCCAAAGTAAAAGAGCTCTACTGAGCATTCATATCCTACCTGATGACATGGGAATGTTGTATTTGTCTGAATGTCGCCTTCGTATGGCTCCCACATTGGGCACACTGGCTGGGGTGATTACTGAGGGTCCCTGGGTAATCGGGGTGACTGGGGCCGTTGGTGTGGTAGGGGTTTGAGGTAAGCTCTGTGGGGATGTCTCCAACATGTTCTTCGACATGGTGACACTAGACACCAGATTTAGCTGCAAAGGCCCAAGAGAAGGGCAGGAAAAAGGTAGAGACAAGAGAAAAAGACTTAAAAAGGTTTGACAAATGAGAGTGGATTCACTTCTACAGCTGTGTTGCCACTAATAAGCTGCAAAAGGAAGCAGCCAATCTCAACTAATTACAGGATGAAATTGTATCATAAGAACTCTAATTAGAGGATGCTGTTAGAGGTTATCTAATAATCTCCTGCAATGTTACTTAGGACTAACTCCCTTCTTGTCCTACCAGACTTCAGCGAAAGTATATTTCTTTAAATAAAAGCCAGTTGCTGATTATTGACTGCCCCTGTTGTTAAACAGGTCTAGCCCCCAGTGTAGCAACAACAACAGCAATAATGAAGGATGCGATCTTTCCAACCAACGGGACTTAAAGTAAGTTGCTATTCTGTTGCTGCCAGAATTTTTTTTTTTTTTTCCCATAGTCCCAAATCTCAGCTGAGAGGCTCCAGCCAGCTGGAAAATTTTACACTGACCTTTAGTCTCCTTGCTAATTTGGTGGAATGGTAATGACATTACTACATATTCAAACAAAATTGTCTTAATTGCAAATTAGCCGGAGGAGGCTGAAAATTTTCAAATTAAATCTGATTGGAGATGGAGAGAGGGAAATGGAATTTCCTCACTAACAATCATTTGTGGCATGTGTTAACAAATATAATGAAATGTCAAGTTTGCCAATTCCTCTGGAAGTATCATTTTCAATTTATGATTACAGTGTCACTTAATGCTGATGTACCCTGGAAAGTGGGTGTCAGGGTAGAAAAAAGGAAAAAAGGTGAGAATGTATGCAAGCTGTTTAACAG
>NW_026527013.1:132469435-132491935 GCF_024362965.1 Panthera pardus | reverse complement strand
TTTGGGCCTCTTAGTGTATTTTCTACTATCCTTTATTATTTAACATATGTAGGCTAAATAGTAATAACAAATGGATTCCTTTTATTTCAAACCAATGGATAAGTTGTCTGATGCCAAAGTAAAGCTCAAGCTATACATTTATTTTTAGTGCGTTTCAGAAATTAAAATGCCACAATATTTTCTCCAAAAACTTTCATAATACACACTGGATATAAAATTTCTGGGAGAGTAGCAAACACGGAAACTGAGAACTGAAAACCTTTCACAGTTTTTTGGCTTGTCTGACATTCCTCTAAACCTCAACTCTCCCCCATAATGACAAAAGAAAAGCAAAATATCCTTTCCAAGAAAATCTGTATTAGTGGTCATGTCTTCATTTCACTTTCCACACAGACACTACACTGTTTTCTGAATAACTGAACTTAATTAATTTCATAAAATATATTATTTCTTTTTACATTTCCCATACACTTTAATAAAAAGACAGTACCAGTATGGAAATGTATCTAATAAATTTTTTTCAGTATACTGGTATTACATCTATTGACAGAATTTATCTTTGAGTAAGAGAATCTAAAGCAGATCATAACAAAAATGGACTAAAAGAAAGACCTTACAATCTACTGTCATTTGTTCTGTCATCTCTATAAAGTTAATGGTTTGGAAAAATGGTCAGCCTTTGGAACCAAAGTTGATATTTAATTGAAAGGAAATGCTTTTTTAATTGTAATCTCTCCCCCCACCCCCGCACCTCTGTAATATCTTTAGTTTTTAAAAAATACTGCCATGAATGTGAAAAAAGAATCAGGAAGCTAAAATGAGGGTTCATGTTCATCTGCTTGTTAGTAATAAACATTTAGATAAATATTTGAGATGAATAAAAATGTTCCTTTCCATGTGCTATGAAGGAAATCACACTGAAGGGAAGATATGTACATTTTCTCAAAAATTCTTAATTTTGTCAGAAAGAACAACTTGGAGGAATAACATGGTGACTGGGCTAGTTCTATTTCTTAAATGACCACATTTACGAAATAGTAGCAACAGTCCTCTTAATAATCTTAATGATAAGGAATAACACGACACATTGATAAGGATGAATGTATTCAAATGAAGAAATATGAAATTAGCTGGATCAGTTTCACGTCCAATAAAATGGTAGCTCACTACTGTTTTGGTATAATAGTCATGAAAAATTTATTTAAGGCCTTTTCCAAAAGCCATAGCAATACAGGAGGCAAATTTTCTTTTAGTTGGTCAGAAATGAGAAAAAGTTTAAAAGAAAATCCTGGTGGAAGTCTTACTGTAATTCTGTTATGAAGTTATTATGATGCCAAGTACTTGTGCCTTGTTGTTAAGGTGCTTTTACTCTATACCCTGTAGTCTACCATTTGTAAACACATCTTTTTGATGTTTCTGCCAACATCCTGGCAACAAAGCAGTGCAATTTCAAATGAGCTAATTAACTTAATTGTTGATGAAGCATGAAACAGTTCATTCACCCTGTTAGCTGCTCCATGACAACATAAGAGTCTGAGCCTGTGAAGTTACTCATCTCCATAAACCTATCTGTAGCTCTCTGTTTAGATCTCTTGTATGGCAGAATTGTGCGTGGAAAATGTTTCATAAAAGATGCATATTCTTATTTGAAAAGGAACCTCTTAAAATTAAACAAAATTATCACCGTATGAAGAAATTAAGGACACACAAAGTTTTGATTTCAAGCTAGAGAAGCCATAGAATTTATCATACAACTATACAGCCATGGGTGTTTTGCTCTGATCCTAAGGGCAACAAGTAACAAAGGTAGATGAAATACAATTATTTCTGAAAACTTTGGTTCCTATTAAATTTCATCTTTTCATTCTTATTGTTCAATAAATATGTTAAATATCATTATTTAAAGGAAGTAATATCAAGTTTGCGATTAAAAAAAATAACCCTGTAAGATATTGGGTTGAAATGTGGATATATTACATGACGCCTCATGTAATTTTACTTAAAATTTTTATTAAAAACTTGAAATTTAAGTGAATCCTGCACACGTTTCCCAATTATTAATGGCACTATTACAGTAGGATTGTATTTTTCATTCTTTAAAAAACCCCTATCGAATGGCTTGTAAAATATTTTGATGGAAAGGTAAAGATGGACAGTCGCCTTCGTAGCCTGACTTCGGTCATACACTTGTTGGAACACACAGAAAACTCAGAGGGGGCTTATGATGGACATTTACTTCCCCCTTTCAGCTTTCTCTTGTTTATTTTCAACAGTGCGCTTGAAACTCCCCCAGAACCCACCCCCTTCCCTAAAAAAGGTACAAAACCTACTTTAAAAACTGTCCAAAATCTTCACAAATGCTTTCACAGCCTGGCCATTTGCAAACTCCATGGCCGTACAGAGTGTGAGAAGCCCCAGTCTCCTCGTGTGACGAGCTGTAGCAAAAGAACACGGCGTCAGAGTCATCTCAAAAAGCCATAATCGTTGCAGGCTGCTAGCGCCTGTCAGGTTACGATCAGTGACAAACAGGTCAAAACAGGTCAATTCAGCTCAGAGCAGTCAGAAAAATTTAATCGTTCTATTGAATAGTTCAACTGCCAAGGCTAGATGATGTTCCAATTAGAGGAGAAATAGAGCCAAAGATGACTGTTAATAAAGGATGAAAAACTAAGAGGACTGTATAATATCATATGCTAATCTTGCCATATGACCTTAATGTAACATTTACCTCTAAATAAAAAATATATATATTCACATGTGGTCAAGTGAAATAAACCTCTGTTTTTAAGAAGGTAATAGGACATCCACCATAAGATTTTTGAAATGCGCTTTTTAAAGAAGATATGGACCTTTAGGATCATTTAAATTGTTTAATATTTATGTTTGAGCCATATATATTTCCACTAGTTACTGCTGATTTTAAAAAATCTACTTTGGAACAGTATTCATTAGCTATACCCTTCTATAATTACCAAAGACTTTTGATAAGTGAGTATTATATCAGATGGAGAGAGCCTAGAAAAATCAACCAACTTCTGCAGTATATAACCATCAAATTATCTCAATTAAAACAATAGCATGAAAGCATTCAGAAGCATACCGTTTTTTAACGATGAAAACTAACAAGAAAAATTTTTCATGATACTCAAATGAAGACCAGAAACACCACCAAACTACAGCATTCTATTTTAAAGTGTACTGTAATTAAATATAGGTTTCTTAAAAAAAATTCTTTGTGAGAAAGAATTTGTTACAGCTAGGCAGACATTCATATTACATAAGAGAATACTATCAACCCACTACACTCCAATGTGAAGTTTAGAGCAAAATACCATAGGAGCCTGAGTCACTCTGTTAAGAAATCCTACATTTATGCTTCATCCTTTAAAAATATAGTTTTTATGTTAAGCAATATTCTAGCTTACATATTTTACATAAATTGCTTTAAAGGACTTGATTAGATAGAGCTACATGCTTGAAACAGGGGCAGTAAATGGACAAGAGCACCTGGGTTCTCCTTTTATAAAGGCAGTTTTTACACAACTAAAATAAAACAAGAGGTTGAAAATTATCTAACATAACGTACTCAGTGTTGGTAACTGAAATCAAGTAATTTTTCCCTATGAATTTTGAGTCAAATTTACTCAGAGTTAGCATCATAAGTTTATTTTTTTTATGTAATTCCAACTTCCCTCATGCTCCAATAATAATAACAAAAAAAGGTATACCAGATATTCTGTCTTCTGGTTTATTATGCCTGTAATTGTACCCTCATGTATATGGATTCTCTGATATCTATGGACATGTTCCTAAACATATATTAAGTACATGTTTTTAAACATTTACTAAGGGGGATATGTATGCATCTTTAGTTATTTGAAAGGGGTTCTTAAGTTTAAAAATGGTAAAATGTTCTCATTTCAGCAATCCGGCTCATCAAAACATATTAGCCATAAAAATATGTCGATACAGTAATTCCATATGCACTTATTAAAAAATAACTTTCTTCAGGCCAATTCCCCACCAAATCCATCAAATCCCTGGTATTTGAGCTACTTTCTGTAATGAAAATAATATATAAGGTAAATAACCTAAAGGTTTTTATTTAATGTGTTTTACACATTTTCCCCCTGTTAAGTACAGATCATAATCCTCAGTTTTATGAATGGTGGAAGGAGAGGTTGGTGACAGATAAATATAGAACAAATCTCATGAGATTTACCTGTCCCGCCTTGCACTTAGAACTGAAGACTGTCCATTCACTATGGAATGATGGGTTATTGGTGGTGACGCTTTGGAAGTGGTGGAGGAGGTAGTCGAGGAGGAATTGTTAGTAGTGAGGTCTAGCCCTCCATGTTTAATGCCATTGTCTTCCATACTGTGAACTCCAGTCACTTCTTTCCATAACTGCTGAATCTCAGCAGGACTTAAGCCAGCTACAAAACGAAAGAAAGCCCCACTAATACAACAAGGTAAAGTTCATATAATGAGCTTAGTGTTATTACTGGATTAATGCCAACAACAAAAGTGATGTTACCAGCATAATTAATATACAATAATAATTCACTTTACACCATCAGCACCATAGCCTTTCTCATGAATAATCAGTTATTTGTTAAAGACTACCATTTTGGGAATAGTACTGGGAATAATAGTATTGAAACTACTATCAAGGATTAATGGAAAAAACCAGCAAGTTCTACTTGAAAGTTAAACTATTTAACAGAAGCTTTTACTTATTGCTAGTGTTAAGTTTTTATCAGTAAGGAAATGAAAAAGAAATAGATTTTGAAATGAGATATATGAAAAGAAAAAAAGAAGTAAGGAGGGTAAACAAAAAAATTGTCAGGGAAAAAAAATGTCAGGGAAGAACAGTAAACATTCACCTCAGAAAAAGAATACATTTGACAATTAACTTTGACAAAGTTACTTTGCCCTTTCTCAGACAGACAAAATAATTGAGTTTCATTTGGAGGTCCTAAATAAGCCAATGTTCTTACCTCCATGGATCAATTAAACAGATAATATGAAAACCTCATTTTATGGACGATAGAATAAATGAGTACCCATTTTAAACAATGCCCTGTTTCACATCATGGAAATTTACCAGATATATGAAGAATGAAAACAGAAAATCAAGGCATTTTAGCTTTTAACTCTAATTCCGAAATAAGGAATTGAGAGATTACTGTTTACTTATTATAAGTCAAATATATAACAGTACTTATATATGCCAAGTACAATGCCTTCACGGATTCTTTCCATACCTTATGCTCCTTAATCTTCACTAAATCCAATGAGTTCATAACTGTATTTCAGTTCATGGATAACAAAGCAAAGTGAGGGAGAGGTTCAAAAATGTATCCAAGGTCACAAAGCTTCTATGTGGTAAAGCTTTGATTTAAATCCAGGCAGTTTTATTTGAATGCCTTTTTTCTTAAAATATTACATTAAAAATATGAAAACTATTGAATAAAGATATACAGGGGGGAAAGACAGTTGTAACTATGGTTGCTATCACTTATTGACCATCTGCTGTAGTCTGATGCTTTACATTCATAATCTCAATTAACTTCACTTGAAGCTAGGAATCATTCTACTTTACAGATGAGGGCATGGAGGTTTAAAAAGATGAAATATGTTATCAAATCACTATGCTCACAACTAGTGGACAGAATTCAAACTTAACGCACTGTTGCTCCAAAATCTAGGTTCTGCATATGTTACGTGCATCTGCAACGTCTAACACAAGGACGGAAGTACTAATCCAATAACCCCACTCCCACAACCCAGCACACATCTACATCAGATGCTACAGTGATGCCCATCAATCAAGAGGTGTGGGGGAGGGGAGCAGGATCGAACAGGCAGGGGAAACTAGGGGAAGATAACACAACATGATGTCAAGCAGAGTCAGCCTGCTCGCCCCTCCTCCTGCAACTAGGAAAACCATCAATCTAGACATAGTAGTAAGTAGCCCAAAGTGACAGAAGAATTCTCACTGCTCCAAACATAACTTCTGGTCAAATTATTCATCACAGTGGTAACCTTAAATTGCTATGCCTATCACAATTTCTTACAGATAGTTTTACTGAAAACTATCATTTTGGTGATTCTGGCTCCTGAAGATTTTAAAACAGCCTAAGACTGAAGAAAAGACTGGATAACTCAGGTTTCCAGTTATTTAAACCTATTTTTTTTCTACATAAAAGAGGATGGCTTAATAAACTAAGGTATTGCTCTGGTTATATGGGACATAATTTCTATATAAACATCATTAATTATTGCTTTAACCCAGGATTCTGAAACTTACCTGACTGTAACTTTTTGATTACCTGTCTGTATGAATTAGGTGTCCTAACAGCAAAACCCCATTAACCAATCCTTTTACATAACAGTTTTTACACATCTTCTGCATGCGAGCCCTCACCACCTCACTCTGCCTCTCTGCCCCACCATCCACTCTTGCCTGGTGTGCAGTTACCCTTTCCTGTCTTCCTGCTTTCCCCTTGCCTTGCTATAATTTACTTCTCGTCATATATCAGCCAAAATCTATCTCTTTAAATGTAAATTGGGCAATGGCATTTTCCAGACAAAGCCTCCAATGGCTTTCCAGAACACTTAGAAAAAAACACAAGAAAAGAAAGGGAACACATAACAACAAAAAACCCTACTATGGCCTGTGAGGTGCTGGCATTTATTATCTGGGTCTTGCCTGCCTCTCTGACCTCATCTATTGCTCACTCTGTACATTTCGCTCTGTTATACTTTCTTCTGCATCTTAAAGGCAGTAAATATTTGCTCCCTTTCCAGCTTTTGCTCTGGCTGTTCCCACAGCACAGGCGATTTTGGTTATAGATCTCCTCATGACTCCCTCACTTCACTCAGATGATTCAAGGCTCACCTCCTCTGAGAGGTGGTCTTAGACCATGCTTTCAACTACTGCCCCTCCCCACCTTGCCTTCTAACATTCTCTGTCACCTCACTCTGCTTTCTTTTTCCTAAGAGCATTGTCAGTCTCTGAAACTATAATATTTATCTGTTTTACTCGTTATCATCAGTCTCCCTCTTCTGCAATTTAAACTTAAAATGGTAAGAGTAGGGATTTCTTATTTTACTCATCTATCTCCAGTGCCTAGAAGAGTGCCTGGTATGTGTTCAATAAATAGTAGTTGATTTAGTTGATTATAACAGATTCATAGAGTTTTTGTAGGCATTTTGGTTTTCACATGGAAGTTCTGTGGCTCTTGTGGGGCATACTATTTATGAGTACTTGCTATCCTGTAAGGCCAATATCTAAAGAATTATAAACTAGTTGATTCTAAAGATCGAGTGGCTGATAAAATTTTATACCTTGGCTAAAGACTCTTAGATGTTTTTAGAGACTATATCAGTTAGAGATGTTATTAATAATTCAGTTTTTGAATTTTATTAATAATTTAGTTAACCTAAGTATCCACTTACCTTTTAAAAAGCAGACTTCTATTATACTATTCATTTGTATGGAAAATTAGTGGTATCAGCATGATATCACAATGATATGGCAACAAATACTAAGCACATAGATGTTTGATGAATAAATAACCTATTCGCTATCCAAATAATGATTCTTAATTAAACGAGGAAGGAAGTGGTTTTTAAATATTACAGATAAGGGGCAGAGAATAGATGATGTCAAAAAGAGACTCCTGTTAGTAGAAGTGGTTCCCCAAAGTGTCTGCATATTAGACTCACTTGGGGACATTTTAAAATTTCCAATGCCCTGACCACAGCCCAAACCAATTAAATCACAATTTCTGGAGGTAGGACACAGGTATCAGTCTGTTTCTGAAGCTCCACCGATGATTCCAACGTGCAGACAATTTTGGAGGAAAATTTTTAAAAGCAAACTGTCACATTGCGCATGAACAGAGTTTTCACACCTACAATTTACTTAGCTCTTTTCCATGGATACAAAACGATGAATATGAAACAACCAGCCAATCCGTTTTGTACAATTTTGAAAGTTTCGTGAGTTTTGAAGCTTTGAGGTTTGAGAAAATTAACTTATTTTCAGGCAGTAATGTAACACATTCAATACTTCCTAAACTGTGTTCTATGGGACAGTAGTCTTCTGAACACTTCTAATCAGAGATCTAAGAGATCTCTGGTCTCTATCTTGGAGACTCATGATTAATGTTAACATATACATCAGTTCCATGATGTCTAGAAACAAAAGAAACCCTTGAGTCTCTTCTTTAACTCTTTGTTTTACAAATCCATTTGAGGATAAAAAGAAAAAAAAAAAACACAACAAACTCTTTTTACAATTGCATTAATTTATTTCAGTTTTAAATAACGGGTGTGGGCTTAGGATTCATCAGGTGCTCTCCAGCCCCTCCCATGAACTGCAGGCTGCCTGTTTATAAACTTAAGACTTTTTCCAAAATTAGCTTAGTTCAAAACTAAGCTTCTATTTATGCAGCCCCTTGGAACCCAACTCACTGCTCCAGTAGGTTCCTTTGTCTCTGTTTTGTTAGAAATTTACATGGTACTTCTGATATGCCAGCCACTTTTCTGCATGCTTCAGGTCTAATCTAATACCCCGAGCTACTATTATTCTCCCTATTTTAGAGATGAGGACACTGAGGAACAGGAAAGTTGAGTAACTAGCTCTAGAGCTAATTCACGGCAAAGCTCCTCACCTTTGTAGGTCATTGCTCACATAACCCTTTTCCAGGACTCCTTCCCCGGCCACCCTGTCTACAAGTTCGACCCCTACCTTTTCTAAGGTTTCTTTATTTTTTCCTATCCTGACTTAAAAAAAGAAAAAAAAAAAAACATTCCCATAGCACTTAGCACTATACATTTTACTTAATTTGCAGTCTAAGTTCTGTGATGGCAGGAATTTTTGCCTGTCCTCTTGACTGCTTTGTCCCCAGTGCCTCTAGGAGTGCCTACAGTGAGTGAAAGCTCACTGTGTATTACTTGAAAGAGTTGTTCAATGACCAGAACAGTAGCAGTGCATAATCTGGGAATCAGTGGACTAGACCATCACAGAATAATAGTCAATTTAAAATCCCAAGTAAAGATTATTCAGTTTTCTTAGTAACTTATTTCAAGGATACATACATAACAATACTAGCACCAAAAAGTTGTATGATTATGCAATTTTAAAATTCCATGACCACAAAAAGATCAAGAAATGATGATGGATGATGGCTTGGACTGGCTCTTGTTCACTGCCAGTACTACAAATAAGCATCAAAAGGTTTGTTTTTCTAGGAGTTGAATGAATAAGTGGATGAATTCCTAATCAAATTGCATGTAATACCACAGGTAAAGCAATTAAATAATATTCCTTAATCCTAGATTCATAGTTTGTGGAGTATCTATTGGGTGAAAACCGCTGTGCTAAGAATTAATTAAAATTTGGTAATTCATATCTAGATTATACAGTCTTGGAGCACACAAGATTTAAAAATTCCAATATTTTACTTATTGGTAAAAATTACATTAGCAGCTTTTTCACACAAAAATAATGTCTTTTCATTTTTTATGTCTAGTAATTAATTTTTAATATTAAATAATTTTATACATTATGATGTAAAGTAAGTCTACTGTGATTTTTCTAAATTAACTTATTTAATAGTACTCTGCTTATTTTCTAGAGTTACTTATAAGTAAAAGCAATAAAAGCAAATTTGGTAGAAGTATTTGTATCATTCACATATTTTATTGAACCAATTTGATATTTAGTAATTTGAATTCTTGAACTATTATCATGTAATTTTCACTTTCATCCTAAATTTTACATTAAAAAAAGTAGTATATGCACATGGCCAAAATAACAGAATCATAGAGAAGGTTGTACATTGCAAAATCGAATTTCCCGAACCAGACCTGACTTCACGGTTCCTAGTTCTCTCCACAGGCAACCGTCATTCTGGCTTCTGGGCTATCCTTCAGAGACCTGTGTTCATTTATAATTTGCCAGACCTAACATATTATGGATTTATATTTGACTGGGGGCCTACTTTAACCTGTAGGTATAGTGCCCATCTTTAAAATGTATGTTTAATGAGAAGTGTACTGAATACATATTTTGCCCAAAAGCTGAATTATAAGGAGCAAAATAGCTATTTGGCTAAAACTGAGACCAAAGGCAAATATCACCACAAAGAAGGAACTTCTGGGATACCAGAATACAGGAGATATATATATATATATATATATATATATATATATATATATATATAATATATACACACACATATTTATATTTACATAATATTTATATTTACATTTATATATACAATCATACTATGATTTCACTATTAAAATTTTTAGAGGAGGCAGTTTTTAAGTTTGTGATTTATTTTACAAAACAGTAATTTCTCAGTTTTCCTCACCATGGAACTTTAATGGGTCAAAGTTGACATTCTGCTTTTGAGTCTTCCCTCAAGATACAAAGAGCTGACAAAAAGAACTTTAAAAAGACTTATGGCCTAAATGGAAATAAATTCATTTTAATGTATGCATGCTGGTATATGAAACAATTCTGTGACAATTAGAATTATGATATAATTTAATATATCATTACTTACATTTCCTCAAAAATTAACATGCCTAATATTTCTCTATGTATTTAACTTGTTGTGAGTTACTTTTTATACATAAAATTAATAGCATTCATAGTTAACTTTGCAAGGTTTTATTCCTGCAATCATAAATGTACATCTAAACTTCAGCTTACTGATGGAGCTTTAGCATGTAAAACCCCAAAGGAGAGTTTCCCCTCCAAGTTACAAATTAAAGACTGACTGGTATTTAAAAGGAAATACTAAGATGGTAACAATAATTCTGCACCACATGCCTTGTCCATATTGCGGTGCTGTTACCCTGATTAGATACAAAGGTGATCTATGCAAGCACATGATTACAGGTTAGGCAAAAAAATCAAGATGCCAGAAGTGATGCTGAAGTATGCATTTGGCTACTGATTTATTTATTTTAGAAAGACAGCGAGTGGAGGAGAGGGTGCGAGAGAGAGACAGAGAGACAGAGAGAGAGACAGAGAGAGAGAGAGAGAGAGAGAGAGAGAGAGAGAATCTTAAGAAGGCTCCATGTTGAGCATGCAGCCCAATGTGGGGCTTGATCCCCCACCCTGGAATCATGACCTGAGCCAAAAGGAGAAGGATAAAGAGTAGGATGCTCAACTGACTGAGCTTTGACTATTTAGATTTCCAATCAGAGAATGAGTCAAAGCCAAATACCTGATTTTGACTGAATACTCATCCTAACGACAAACTTCAGCACATTCCTAACTCAGCATAAAGGACATTCTTATACTTTACTTAGAAAGATTTCACTTTATTATTCAACAGTTCTTTCATTCCAAACTCATCTAGTTCTAGAAGGTGTTAGTTCAAAATAGTGCTGGCTAGATATTCTAGCATTTTCTGTTTGGTCTTTCAGATTGGTAACAAAAGTGTTATATTTTAAATAGCTTTTATAAATTTAAAAACATGTAGAAAGTTGGAATGAAATAAAGTTTTTGCCACATATATTTTAGTCTCCACAGTCATAGTAAGTCTGTGAATATATTGTGTATTGGAATACACTGACTTCTATCTCATGTCAAAAACATGAGAAGTGCACGCACAATAATTTCCTATCTTCTAACCTGGAGACAATGGTACTGGGTCATGAAAATGTGTCACTAAATAATTACCAGCTGACATACAAACCGTACTATCTATGGAGTAAATAGCTTCATAATCAGTATTTTATTTGATATTGATTTATAGATCCATCCTTTTTTTATTTGACTTCTGTATACCTACAGTCACTCTATGTATGATTTTTATTTATTTATTTTTAAATGTTTATTTTTGAGAGAGAGAGAGAACAGGGGTGGAGCAGAGAGAGAGGGAGACAGTATCTGAAGCAGGCTCCAGCCTCCCAGCTGTCAGTGCAGAGCCCGATGTGGGGCTCGAACCCATGAACTGTGAGATCATGATCTGAGCCAAAGTCGGATGCTTAACCAACTGAGCCACCCAGGTGTCCCCATATATGCTTTTAGAGATGATAACTTAATTGCCTAATTTACATCAAAATCCAACATTATAGTAATATTCATGGTGACTTTAAATACTTAATATTTAAAATAATTCAAAGTGATATAATATATTATGTCATTTTGTAACATAGAGAAAAATGTTGATGCATCTCCCACTCCTATCAAAATTATTATAATTTTGTTACTTCTGTCTCATTCTCATACACTTATTTTATATATGGCTGAAGAAGTTGGAACTTTAAAAAGTGGCCTGAGGAAGCTGTGTTAAATCATGGGGGTAAATACTTCAAATATGGCATATTTTTAAAGATCATCATTGTGTATAAATAAATCCTACTTGGTGTTCCTGTGGTTATCATTCATGGCCAATCCATCAGCCAACCAAAAACATGGTGCAAAGTGAACTGGGAAACTGACAATGAAAATATTTAAAATATTTTTATCTGAAATAACCAAGGGTTAAGGCAGAAATAATTCAAGGCTTCCATTATCTAACAATGACTTATTTTCTTTCTCCCATTCAGTTTTGGGATTCCAGCACCACCCCATGAAGTTCTATTCCTCTGCTGTGGCTGGTTTATCTGACACATTCTGTCTGTGTTTGGCTGATGAGTCTCCGTAGTGGCACTTTTCACACTTAGTCATCGAAGCGGTGAAAAACACAATATGACTTGCATGTACTTTGTTTAAAATATAAATATTCTGCTCAAACCCAGATGTGCTTTCAGATTTATTTCATTTTCCTCAATGTTCTCTATCTCGTGTGTGTAATCTCTCATATATTTAATGGAGAGTACAAATAGAAGAAAAGGAAAAAAAAATTCTATTTTAAAAAAGCTCAGAAATTAGAGTAAATTTTCATTTGAAAATCATTAAAATCGTTGTATCATAATAAATTTCTTTTTTCAGCAAGATATTTGTATGTTTGCCTTGGAAGAATGTAGTTTAACAAATATATCGCACATAGATTATATTTTACTTCTGTAGACTTCTGAGACTGAGTGTGAGCAAGGGAGGGATAGAGAGAGAGGAGACACAGAATCCGAAGCAGGCTCCAGGCTCGGAGCTGTCAGCAGAGAGCCCGACGCAGGGCCCTAACTCACAGCCCATGACCCGAGCTGAAGTCGGACGCTTAACTGACTGAGCCACCCAGGTGCCCCTCTGTGAGCATCTATTTTAAACTTTCTTGAAATGTTTATTTCAATGGCTTTACTCAAAATCATGGTAGACCTTGCTTCTCTCTATTGAGGAGAATCTTATATCATTAGATCTTAAACACAGATTTTATGTAAATTTTACTGAAAAAAAAAAAAACAATGGTATAAATTTATTGCTTCGGTTTTAGTGTAGTTTCTACCAAAGAAATCCATGTTTATATTGAATTAATTTGTACATACCTTTCTTTTTTTTTTAAACCTTATTTCTTCATTGGTCCTCAAGTTATATTTATTTTTTCAAAGAACATAGTTAGTGAATAGAACATTCATTGCTATGGTGACACCATGGTTTATTTCAATTCTCTTTGGAATGGTCTAGAAAAGTGGGTTTATGGCCTTGTTTTTCTTCCACTATTTAATCCTTATCTTTTTTGATTTCCTAGGAGTGATTCAATCAGGTGAATCAGAAGATCTGAAATCAAGGGAAAGAGGGAATTCTAGGGAAAACATGCCATTGTGATAGTAATTTGATAAAAAAAAGTGAAAAACACTTACTGTAATGTTTTATTTTATTTTACCTTATTTTATTTTACTTTTAAAGTTTATTGATTTTGACAGGGAGAAAGATTGAGAGATAGAGAGAGAGAGAGAGAGAGAGAGACGGAATGAGAGGGGGGGAAGGGCATAGAGGGGGTGGGAGAGAGAATCCCAAGTAGACTCCAGTGCAGAGCCTGATGTGGGGCTCAAACTCACGAACTATGATCACGACCTGAGTCAAAATCAAGAGTTGGACGTTCAACAGACTGAGCCACCCAGGTGCCCCTGCAATATTTTAAGTTTCATGTGCCAGAAACAAGATTGTGTGTGTTTTAAAGATATTTTTTTATTTGCCTAATTTTATTTTTTTCTATTTAATTGTTCTTGATTTTATTCAGAATATCCTATTGAGTCAGAAAGATGAACATAAAATACTGCAATGTGAGCCCCTTTGTAACAAATATAATTAGTCCATTTGGATTAAAGTTTGTTCTAACAAAATCCAAATGCAAATTAGAATATGCTTTTATGAAGTTTAATGATACATGACTTTTGCCTATACCAATAATTTTAGCACACAAGGAGTCATTTTGTTTACTATCATTGTTTTAAACTAAGAATGCTTTCCGTTTCCCAAAAGTTGAGTCAAATGATGAATATATACAATTGTATGATTTATAGTGTTGTATTATGGTACTATCTTATTGTATTATCAAAGTACATGCAAAGTTTTCTTATCCGAAAAATAAGGGGTGCCTGAGTGGCTCAGTTGGTTGAGCATCTGACTTTGGCTCAGGTCATGATCTGGCATTCATGGGTTTGAGCCCTACATAAGGCTCTGTGCTGACAGCTCAGAGCCTGGAGCCTGCTTTGGATTCTGTGTCTCCATCTCTCTCTGCCCCTCCCCTGCCTGTGCTCTGTCTCTCTCTGTTTCTAAATAAAATAAAATAAAATAAAATAAAATAAAATAAAATAAAACAAAATAAAATAAAATAAAATAAAATGGAAGAAAAATGAATAAGAATACAATTGGCAGCTTTTTGAAGGTGTAATTTACAATATATGCACAGGCAATATTATTTTAGAGAAAATAAGGTCAATATGCTCCCACGATTTAGATGGGATTCTACAAAGCATAGCTTGGAATGGAATATTCTCTATAGGAATACATAAAGGCTCCTTTTTATACTTAAGAGTGCTAGCATGAAGATTAGGAACTTTTAGGAACTTCTATATTTTTATTGATTTATTTTTATTTTAGAGAGAGAAGAGTACGCAGGGAGGGGAAAGGGAGAGAGGGAAAGAGAGAATCCCAAGCAGGCTCCACACTTAGCATGTAGCTCAACACAGGGCTTGATCCCACAACTCTGGGAACATGACCTGAGCCAAAATCAACAGCCTGGTCTTCAACTTGCTAAGCCAGACAGGCACCCCCTATCTGTTTTGTTTTTTTTTTTTTTTAATCAGTTTTCTACCCAAACTCCTATCAGCTCACCTTTGTTAAATGGAATGTTGTTAGCCTTCCCACTGATCCAATTCCCTGCAGGTAGGTCTTCAGTGTACATTCGATAGTGCCTAAACTGTGTTGCCCTTATAAATTATTTTCTGCTCTAAGACTAATAAGGACGCACTTAATATCTAACAAAACACTTGGAAGCAGTTTTACTACACACCTGAACTCAGTGTGTAGTAAAATCTCTGAGCCTCAAGAAAACGGGCCACGCAGCCATGTTAACGATCATGTTTTAACAATAAACCTGAAGGTCATAAAAACAAAATTTCTCGAGGTATAAGGCAGACAGGGCATGAAATGGTAGAAAGTGCCACACGAGGAGTGAAGTGTGCACACTTTGTGTGTACCTTGAGGCAGCGACTGGACAGGAAGTGCCGCCTGGCCAGGTGGGATGGAGATGAGGCCCTGACGCTGAAGGCTGAGCAGGTGCTGCTGCTGCTGGAGTTGTTGCATCTGGAGAAGCTGCTGCTGGAAGACAAGCTGCTGGGCTGCCAACTGCTGCTGCTGCTGCTGCTGCTGGTGCAGAAAAGCCGGCCCCGTAAACAGCAGGGAACACATGGTCTGCACACAGCTCTCATACAGAGAAATGCACACGCTCCTTTCACTGCCCCGGTGAGTTTCTGAATGGGCATCCCATGGTCAACGTTCGAAAGCAGAATGTGAGCAAGTTCTAGATTTTCGGTTGCCTTTCTTTCAAATATTACACAGCAGCAGAGAACCAAGGAACTTGCATGAAAGAGTATGGAACGAGCTTTAGAAAAAGTATGCTACAACAAAGTGTCAGACTTTTTAAAAAAAAATTGGCTTATTGCAGATGATGATAATAAGTTTATCTATACTAAAAAAATAACACTTTATAGTGACAGTCAACTTCAACAACACTCTTCTCTTTTTTTTTTTTTTTTTTTTTCCAATTGAGTAAGTTTGATCTGCAGAGGCCCATGAATGTGGTCTCTGGTGATCTATTAGTAAACTGGATGTAGCCTTCATAGGACAGGCCTGTTAGCTTTCTCTCTTCCTCTCTTCTCTTGTTGGAATACATTAAAGGCAGAATTATGTGCAGGGCAAAAAAAAAAAGTGCCCTTATTATAAGGAAAAGTATAACTTCCAATTTTGTGAGGCATTACAAGACAAACCAGAGTTCTCTGGACTCGGGAGGGTATGACGAGGCAGTCACAACTGCAGAGACAGACAAGCTGCTGGGGAAGACCTTTCCTTTTTAGTTTGGGGAAAAGAGAAACTTCTGATGCGCTCACTGGAAAACAGACTGCATAATGGAGCAAGTCATGTGGATTGCCCAGAGCCTCCGGAGAAATAAGGGAGCAATTTCTATTCTGTAGTTGATGGCTGTCTGAAATTCTATTCACAAATCCAAACAGAAACAAAGCCTCAGGAGGTCAAAACTGTTTCCTGTACGTTTGCATAATGGGCAGCTTGAAGACAACGGCTCTGATACCTGCTGATCAATTTAACTACTTCAACATGTTTTGTTTGTATTATGTTTATATTTGATGCAGTTTGCTGACAAGTGCAAGCTCGGCCTGAGAAGCCAGCTTGTCAGTTTGATTTATGAGCATATCAAACTGTAACTTTCTACTCGCCACTCCAAACCTACAGTAGCAGTTCATTAATCAGGGGCCCGTGACTTTGAAATCTGTGTTCCACCGGTTTCTCCCCTAGCCCCCCACCCCACCGCGCAACCATGGGCTACATTTGCATGCACGTTCTCTGAGCTGCACCACTGAGAAAAATAAGGTTCCCTCACCAACTTAGATTCTCGGTGAATACAAGATAATCAGTACTTTGTCCACCACAGAGCTTGCTCTTTGTACACTGTGATTCATTAGTGAACATTAGACGACAGACAGCAGCATTGGATTGTAACTCTCAAGTCCCATGCTACAAAAAAGGAGAGCAGGAGAGTTCTACTGTCACTGTTATTAAGCTGGGTAAAAATGTATCATAATGCATCTTTGACAGGAGAGCCTTGCGCTAGGAAGATCTCAGGCCGCCCTGGCCTCGCGGCACCCAGTCCCCACGTGGCACCGCTGCGCCCTGCCGGTGAGCCCGACGGCAGGTGGCTCCTACCTCTTTCGCCTGCTTGCCAGGATGCGGCGGCGGCGGGGGCGGCTGCTGCTGCTGCTGCTGTTGCTGCTGCTGCTGCTGCTGCTGTTGCTGCTGCTGCTGCTGCTGCTGCTGCTGTTGCTGCTGCTGCAAAAGCTGAAGATGTAACTGCTCTTGCTGTTTCTTGTAAAACTCTTGTAGTTGTTGCTGAATAAACCATTTTGACTTTAATAAATAAAGGCAAAAGTTTCATGTATTATAAATCTCCTAAACTCTTCTAGACTGGCATATGGTAGAGTATCCATTAAGGTTCACCTCCCAAGAACAACAAAAAATATGCAGTGGATGCAAGGAGACACATCTACATACATTTGTTTTTTCCAAGGCGGCTCTGAAATTTTCCAATCCAGAATCCAAAAAAATCCTAAACAGGAGGGCATAGGAAACCTGTATTCTAATGGGCCAGAACCAAATGAATACCCTAACTGATTACATCGGAAGTCCCAATGGGATATTCAAACAGGTTATATACTCTACCATTTATAAGAACCAAATATATGGCTACATAGAATCAGGTTGTTCAATTCTTATCGGGGAAAATATTTTAATCCATCAGACGTACAGAAGAATGTTAGAAGTAGAAGCAACTGGCCTGTGGCCATCAGCCATAGAAGACAGCAAAGCGATTAAATCAGTAAGAATCTGGGTAAAGCACATTATCTTCTCTAGGTTAAGTAAGTCTACAACATAAAGTCCACTTTATACACACTCGAGGCCCAATAAGGTTCGTATTGGAAATGCTAGTCTTGTCACTAAAAAAAAGATAACTTTCATGGGTTAGTAACTTGGCTGCTTAACTTTGTTTTTATAAGTAGATATTCTCTATGCCTAAACACCAAGTATATTTTGGGAAGGAAAACGTAGGATGTTACCTTCCCTATCGCAACCAAATGGCCAGTTTAAGTCTCATACTTCCACGAACATAAAGGAGTGCTGAAGTGTTAAGGAGTTTTCAAAGCAAGAATGATCTAGAAGTCCCTTTGCACTCTTACTGGCAAGTGTACAAATCAAATGCTCCTAAGCATATGAATACTAAACTATTAATTTATTCCATGTTGAAGTTACGCCTCTCTCTGCTCTTACTGTAGACTTTGATGAATTTAAAAAGACCGAGGGATCTAAATTTTTTGATGTAGTTCTGCAGTCACAATGCGGCATGTATGTTCTTGCATGCTGATCAGCCGTCCCTTCAAGCGGAGAGTGACCGGCAAACATGCCCACGGCACTGTCGTCAGAGGCGCACACGTGCGCCATATGCCAGGACACCAAAGCAGGTAACCCACATTACCTGCTGCAGCATGACCGCCTGCTGCTGCTGGAGGAGGGCTTGGAGCTGCTGAGGAGACAAGACTTGCTGCTGAAGAATCTGCTGCATTTGCTGAGGGGTGATCACCTGGGGAGTCATCATGGCCACCGACACAGGCACCTGGGCAGGGACAGAAAGAGAAGGGGTGGTCATAACCAAACGTCTGCTCACTGACTTCACAGCTATAGGTCACCTCTAGTAAATCCTTTAGAAATGATGGCTCACTGTTTTGATATGATATCTGCATATTACTTAACTCTTTGAAAATACTATTAAAGTACCACAGCATGTAGACACTGGCCTCCCAGAGACATCAGATTTCATCAGATGCTATCTTTACATTCCTTACTTACCTCACATGTATTACGCTAAGATGTTGGAGCTTTGACTAGCATTGTGAAAAACAAACAATTAAATGTCAGGGTTCTCAATACTTCCTAATCGATCATCGCACCGATGTCATAGTGTTATCAACGTAAAGCCTTTGGCAATGGTTTCAAGGTAGGATTATGATAAATAATAAAGATTAAACAATTTGAAAAGTATGCATATACATATCTGTTCTCAAAGCTAGTAAAAAGAATGTATGTAGAATGTACTTATGCATAAAACATAATCACCATCTTCAAAATTTTATGGATATATGTATATCAAATATATAAATATTAGAAAAATACGTATAGTAATATGTATTACTTCATGAGTACATGTCTCAACTCATATAGGATGTATATACACATGTGTTTCCACAAAATAGCAACCCAGACAGGTCCTCTCAAAGAAAAAATCATAAGCCAAGTATTCTTCTCTAAATATTTTCTTATTTCAAGCTAGCTAAACTTATACTAGGGGGTCTGGAAGTCACCTTATTCAAAGGTGATTCATTAAAATTTAAAAAAAAAGTATTTTTGCTTAAAATTGTCTTTCTTTTCAAGGTTCTGAGAATTATGGAGTCAAAAGGAAAACCAAATAAGGAGGAAGAGAAAGAAACAGGAGAAAGTGGGAGAGGGGGCAAGGAAGATACAGAGTGAGAAAGAGCTAGGGAGGAAGTTCTAAGGAAAGAGAATGGCAGGAGGGATGAATGGGACAAAACCTTGTATGAAAGCCTGTGGTAGATGGTCAGCCCGGCCACAGTCATGCTGTTGGGGGGCGTTGCTTGTATTAACCAGCATGGAATCAAACAACTTGTCAACCTGCCCAGTTTGCAACCTTTGAAAAGGCAATCACTTTCTTTCCTAGAAAGAACAATCTACTTTTACTGTAAATAAAACCATGTATTTACATAAATACTGCTTTAGAACAAATTCATGGGACAACAATGTGTCTTTGAAAACAGAAAAAGATTAATAGACTATTTTAAACAGTCATTTTAACATAGTTCAAACTTTTCTGGCACTTCATGTTATAAGGAAAGGAGAAATCAATAATGAAAAAAAGTGAGGAGAGAAAAAATAAAAGAAACCTGGGGTGGATAAAGTACCCACCCCCAAACACAAACACTTCATACTTAATACTAAGAAATAACTTTGTCTTGTCTATCCCGTGCTGATATCTCAAAACATGGATTGATTAGATCTAGTTTTATGACAAAAAAGAAGCACATTATGATGGGAAAAAACTCAGTGATTATCTGAGTATTTCTGGATTATTTTAGAACATACTGACATGTTATAGGTTACTACATTTGAATGCATTATAATAAAAGGCATTCTGAAATGTGTGCTATAAAATTAATTGACCCAATGGGTTGCCCAAGTGTTTAGTTTTTAAAACCTGAGTGGCCAGTTTACTTAACTGTTTATTTCTCAATAAACAAATAGAATGGTTAGGTAAGTAGTTTTAAAAAAACCTACCACAAAGATGACTTTTCTTCCACCAATTGTTTACCTCCTACTATCTCTAAATAACAAGGAATCAAACCAAAATTAAGTCAGGGTAAGACAGAAATGTTAAGCTTTAAAAAGTCTGCCAATCCAGATAGACAAAAAGACAGACAGATACTACACATATATAGACAGATACCACATATATGTAGATAGATATTATGTATATATAGATGGACAAATACATACATATAGTTATACATACACATAGATATATACCTTATATAAATTCAATCATGTGATAAAAACTTGCCACACTTCTCTCATCGAAGCCCTGTATCACTTTTTAGCATATAGAGAGCTTTCACTTAATTATCTCTACATCTGGGGCCCCTGGGTGGCTCAGTCAGTTGAATGACCTACTCTTGATTTCAGCTCAGGTTGTGATCTCACGATTCATGGGAATCAAGCCCTACATCAGTCTCCACACTGACAGCACGGATGCTACTTGGGATTCTCCTCTCTTCCTGTCTCTCTCTCTCTCTCAAAAAAAAATAAACTTAAAAATTATCTCTATATCTATAATGAAAAGTACTTCATATGTGACTGATATCAAATGCACTTTTTGGGAAAAGTTTTATGAATGGAGGACTGTCATAATATACTGCAAGTTAGAGTTAGATTTCAGCTTATACAAACTGTAGGACTCTTTAAAACACACACACACACACACACACACACACACACACACACACACACACACACACACAAACTTTGGAGTACCTGGGTGGTTCAGTTGGTTAAGCATCTGACTCTTATTTTTGGCTCAGGTCATGATCTCACAGTTCGTGGGTTTGAGCCCCCCTCAGGCTCCATGCTGACAGTGCAGAGCCTGCTTGGGATTCTCCCTGCCTCTCTCTCTGCCACTCCCCTGCTCATTCTCTATCTTTCTCTCTTAAAATAAATAAATAAACATTAAAAAAATTAAAGAACACAAACTTTATTAAAAGTAAATAAATGTATTATATAATATGTACAGAAAATTATCCGACTCTATAGCTTGTTGCAACAGTGACTCCTGGTGTACGGGCAAATTTAAGTAAGTATTCTACCTTTGCATTTTATTGTATTTTTATTTATTTAATTTTTTTCTCAATGTTTATTTAATTTTGAGAGACAGAGAGAGACAGAATATGAACGGGGAAGGGGCAGACAGAGAGAGAGCCACAGAATCCAAAGCAGGCTCCAGGCTGTGAGCTGTCAGCACAGAGCCCGATGAGGGGCTCAAACTCACAGACTGAGATCATGACCTGAGCTGAAGTCAGAGGCTTAACCGACTGAGCCACCCAGGTGCCACACAGACTGTATATATATGACAATATACAGGCATAAAGATAGGTAGAAAGACAAGCCAACTAACACATCATGAATTGAACACTCTATTTCCATAAATATGTACTTAAAACAGTTTTTCCTGTAACAAATGTTAAGTTAAATATTATATGTATTATATGTTACATGTAGACAACTCCACTTGCTTCTTCAGAAATTAGTAATTTTCAAAATGCAAAACTTCTCCATTTCAAGCAACTCACTTTAAGTAACACATTTCCTTTGCCCCTCCTATATCACTTTTGTTACAACCTCTGTGCAATTCTTTGCTATTCCAAACTACTGGAAGAATTCACTGACAAAGATGGATAGAGATTAACTGAGTACATGAAAAATTTGTTTGGAGATTATGCTACTTGATCTGGTAAAACAGGTAAAACCAGCATCATGTTTGAAAATACATGGATACCTTTTTGAATCATACATATCTTTGTAAGTCCAGTGTTAGGCTTAAGAAAATATTCTCCTCTGGATATATAATTTTGTTCATGCAAATATTCTAATAAGGGACAAAAATTTAGATGCATCACGAAGGAGGGGAGGGAGAGGTTACCTCAGGTATTATCTGGTGAGAAGGCAAATAAAAG